>NW_011889148.1:932955-951755 GCF_000151845.1 Pteropus vampyrus
CATCACTTTGAAATTGTTTGATTCATTACGAAAACAGTTTTATTTCCCTGAACATATGCCGCAGCTGAGAGGCAGCTGGCGGGCAAGGAGCCAGTTTAAGCCTCCAAATCTGGAAATAACCCACAGAGTTGACCGTTCTTGGCCTACAGCAAGACGCCCATCTTCGGCAGCGGCGGGAGTTAGGCACTTGGGGCCATTTCTTACAGCTTCTTTTGACAACGACCTAGTGGTCGGCATCACCTTTCTTGGAACGGTGAGCCGATTTTATGTGATGAGTCATGGGCAGTGTCTTGACCGCAGTAAATCTATTTTTAATGTTATTCGTTTTGATCCTCTCATTTCAGCACTTTTAGAGTTGCTCTTGGGTGTTTAGGGTACCCGAGAAGTTGTGGGGACTCGGGAGGACCGGGGACAGAGCTCCTAGAGAACAGCCCCTTCCTCCTCCCCAGTCCAGGGGCTGTAGAAGTCCTGACACCTCCACCCCCTCCCTCCGTACACTCCCCTCACCTCGGGTCCCTTTCTGTGCCCATGGTTTTCCACACTCTCAGATCAGCACCGTGTCCCCTCCCCATTCGGGGGAGCCAGTGAGGAAGCTGCGCTTGTCAGGGGGCGACTGCCCCATGGCTGGGGCCAAAGCAGGGAAAGGGCCGGAGACAGGAGGGGCTGAGGGTGCGCCCCTTCCCGTCTGAGCCTTCACTTCGAGGAGTGGCTCTTGCTGTGATCTGGCTGAGCCCTCAGATGGCAGTCCCCTCC
This sequence comes from Pteropus vampyrus, assembly GCF_000151845.1. NCBI lineage: Eukaryota > Metazoa > Chordata > Mammalia > Chiroptera > Pteropodidae > Pteropus > Pteropus vampyrus. Next base: position 933,709 of record NW_011889148.1, read on the forward strand.
TCAGGCGATGCTTTTCTCTGGCTGGTAGGGTTCCCCAGAGGACCCTTCTTCTCTCTGTTCCAGAAGTTATAACCCGGGGTGCAGGCTTTCCGGGCACCTGTCAGTGAAGAAGACTGAAGGTCTCCACACTAGTATCAACGCTCATTTTTAGGAAGCTCTCGGTGCCTCCTGGCCCAGAGACCCGACGTCACTGAAAATAAACCTCCAGTCATCTGCTGGAGAGGGCTACTTGGGGACCTGCCTGCTTCCTAAACAGACTTCCAGCCAGCCCTCTTGCTGCCCGTCCACCTCAGGGCCAGCCTCCGGAAGCACGCGCCACTCCGGTCCTGCAGGGCACAGTTGCCTCTTTCTCCCCTTTGCCACTGACAACTTGAGATACAGCTTTTTGGGAGACGGCTAAGTAGAACCACATGTGCCCGTGATTTCTGGCTCCTAAAATTGTGATTCTGTCGTCTTCTCTCCCCTTCTCTTTGTCCCTGTGGGTTTAAGCCTTGCTTTAATCTTTCGCTGTGGTTTTAGTGGCATATCGAGAAGGAACAGATAAATCCTCTCTATGGGACTGATTCTTCTATTGCTTGCAATCAAAGATGCCCTACTGTGTTCATTAGAATGGATGTTTGCTTGCTGTAAGACAGGCCCTCTTGTCTGGAACGGGAGAAGACTTTCTCTGTGACTCAGTCATAATAGACGTCTGGGAACTGGGAGGGCTCCTGGAGCTGTCCCCAGAGGCCCAGGCACCTGCACTGTATGGCTCTGCCTTCCTCGAGGTGCTGCTCTCATCTGCGGGGTGGGAGATGGTCACTCTTCCTCTTGCGGCAGAGCACACGGGAGGCCCACCCACTCCGCTTAACTGCACGCACAGAGAGTAGCAGACTTCCCCTCCACTCACCTCTCCCTGGCCAGAACTGCGTCCCAGGAGCACACCTAGCTGCAGGAGAGACTGGGATGCAGAATAGACGGGAGGCAACCACTAGTGACCTCTGCCACACTGATGAAGACACTGGTCCCGGCGGGAAGCTATCCTAGATTGCCACAGTGAGAATTCACCTCCGCCTCCCTGCACTGTCCCCTGCAGCATGCTGGGCTGCCGTATGCCAGGATATGGTTGGCAGTGAATGTGCCCTGCTCCCCCAATACTGGGGGCTCCTAAGGGCAGGCAGAGACCCTGGAACCGCAAGGGGCAGGACCTGGAGTCCCAAGGGTCAACGGACTCAGGAATCCTGGGGCTGCCCCATGTCCAGCCAGCTCCCGAGTGACCCCTCAGTGGAATGTCAAGGCTGTATTCGTTTTCTATTCCTGTGTAACAGAGTATCACGAATTTAGCAGCTTAAGATAATACCCTTTTATTTTCTTATAGTTGTAGGTCAGAAATCCAGGTTCTCGGTTTAGGGTCTCACAAGGCCCAAATCAAGGCTGCAGCCAGACTGGGCTCTCATTTGGGGGCTGTGGTAAGAATCTTTAAACCCCTCCCTTACCTCCAGTCTCTGATTCCTGTTCTGTGACGGGCAGAGAACACTCGTGGGGTTAGATTAGACCCACCTGCAAAACGTCCCTTTCATCAAGTATATATCTACATAATTACAGGAGTCAAATCTCATCACAGTCACAGATCCACCCTCGCCCGAAAGTGGGGAAGTATACAAGGCAAGGGAGCCCTGGGTGCCATGCTTAGAATTCCACCTGCTAAAGAGGCCAAATCCTGACGGCCAGAGGCGGAGAAACAGAGCAGACCCAGGAAACCCAGATGTGGGGGCTGCAGACTCGGTGTCGTCTCCAGAGTAGAGACGGGCCCTCTGGGAGCTGGAAGGCCTCCCCTTCGTGAGTGGGGTGGGGAAGGAGATGGGGACACAACATGGGGTCCAGAATGAGTGATCTGGGGAGGGGGATCGCGTGCTGTGTGCTGGGCCTTGGCAGCGAGGGAGGCCCCCACCCCCACTGTCCATCCTCCTGGACCCAGGTCAGACCCGAGGGCCTGTCTTGTGGGGAACCTGAACTTCTAGCTCAGGCAGGGTTTTTGCCTTCAGCACCAAGGAGAGCCTTCGGTAGCTCTAACGAACAGTTGGAGCCATTGTTTCGAGAATGTGCGTTTTGGAGGGGAAAAGGTTCATAGCTTTTATCAGATTTTCCAAGGCATCAGAGAAAGGGGAGAAAGGAAAAGCATCAAGTATTGAATTAACATCCCAAGGGATTTATTCTTATGGCTGCATAGCTACCATTCTTCATTGACCCATAGGAGCCATAGAGGATACAGAAGTTGTTTAACTTTTTTGAAATGTCCACTAGACTCACAAGTTTCGTTCTTGCCGAACACGGCTCCTGGCAGGCTGCTGACAGCGCCTAGGGCAGGGTGTACAGGGCTGTAAGACCTGCGGCCGCGTCCCTGTCATGTTGAAAAGCCTTCAGTGTCTCTCTGGAACCCTCGGGATGAAGTCTAAGCTCCCCTTTCCCAACATGCTGGCTAAGGTGTGAGTGTTCGTGTCCCCCACCCCCACCCCACCCCCCAAATTCATATGTTTAAATCCTAACCCCCGAGCCGATGGTGTTCAGAGGTGACACCTTTGGGAGGTGCTTAGATCATGAGGGTGGAGCATTCATGACAGGGATTAATGCCCTTATAAAGAGACCCCAGAGAGCTCTCTCACCCCTTCTGCCCTGTGAGGACACGGCGATACGCTGGCTGTCCAGGAAGCAGGCTCTCGCCAGACACCTAATTTGCCGGTGCCTTGACCTTGGACTTCCCAGCCTCCAGAACTAGGAGAAATAAATTTCTGTTGTTTATAAGCCACCCAGTCTTTGTGATTTTTGTTACTGCACCCCAAATGGACTAAGACGCTGCTGTTACATGTTTTCTTCTGGGGGGTAAGGGGACGGCCAGGGCTGAGGCAGTGTGAAGAAGACTGAAGGTCTCCACACTAGTATCAACGCTCATTTTTAGGAAGCTCTCGGTGCCTCCTGGCCCAGAGACCCGACGTCACTGAAAATAAACCTCCAGTCATCTGCTGGAGAGGGCTACTTGGGGACCTGCCTGCTTCCTAAACAGACTTCCAGCCAGCCCTCTTGCTGCCCGTCCACCTCAGGGCCAGCCTCCGGAAGCACACGCCACTCCGGTCCTGCAGGGCACAGTTGCCTCTTTGTCCCCTTTGCCACTGACAACTTGAGATACAGCTTTTTGGGAGACGGCTAAGTAGAACCACATGTGCCCGTGATTTCTGGCTCCTAAAATTGTGATTCTGTCGTCTTCTCTCCCCTTCTCTTTGTCCCTGTGGGTTTAAGCCTTGCTTTAATCTTTCGCTGTGGTTTTAGTGGCATATCGAGAAGGAACAGATAAATCCTCTCTATGGGACTGATTCTTCTATTGCTTGCAATCAAAGATGCCCTACTGTGTTCATTAGAATGGATGTTTGCTTGCTGTAAGACAGGCCCTCTTGTCTGGAACGGGAGAAGACTTTCTCTGTGACTCAGTCATAATAGACGTCTGGGAACTGGGAGGGCTCCTGGAGCTGTCCCCAGAGGCCCAGGCACCTGCACTGTATGGCTCTGCCTTCCTCGAGGTGCTGCTCTCATCTGCGGGGTGGGAGATGGTCACTCTTCCTCTTGCGGCAGAGCACACGGGAGGCCCACCCACTCCGCTTAACTGCACGCACAGAGAGTAGCAGACTTCCCCTCCACTCACCTCTCCCTGGCCAGAACTGCGTCCCAGGAGCACACCTAGCTGCAGGAGAGACTGGGATGCAGAATAGACGGGAGGCAACCACTAGTGACCTCTGCCACACTGATGAAGACACTGGTCCCAGCGGGAAGCTATCCTAGATTGCCACAGTGAGAATTCACCTCCGCCTCCCTGCACTGTTCCCTGCAGCATGCTGGGCTGCCATATGCCAGGATATGGTTGGCAGTGAATGTGCCCTGCTCCCCTGACACTGGGGGCTCCTAAGGGCAGGCAGAGACCCTGGAACCACAAGGGGCAGGACCTGGAGTCCCAAGGGTCAACGGACTCAGGAATCCTGGGGCTGCCCCATGTCCAGCCAGCTCCCGAGTGACCCCTCAGTGGAATGTCAAGGCTGTATTCGTTTTCTATTCCTGTGTAACAGAGTATCACGAATTTAGCAGCTTAAGATAATACCCTTTTATTTTCTTATAGTTGTAGGTCAGAAATCCAGGTTCTCGGTTTAGGGTCTCACAAGGCCCAAATCAAGGCTGCAGCCAGACTGGGCTCTCATTTGGGGGCTGTGGTAAGAATCTTTAAACCCCTCCCTTACCTCCAGTCTCTGATTCCTGTTCTGTGACGGGCAGAGAACACTCGTGGGGTTAGATTAGACCCACCTGCAAAACGTCCCTTTCATCAAGTATATATCTACATAATTACAGGAGTCAAATCTCATCACAGTCACAGATCCACCCTCGCCCGAAAGTAGGGAAGTATACAAGGCAAGGGAGCCCTGGGTGCCATGCTTAGAATTCCACCTGCTAAAGAGGCCAAATCCTGACGGCCAGAGGCGGAGAAACAGAGCAGACCCAGGAAACCCAGATGTGGGGGCTGCAGACTCGGTGTCGTCTCCAGAGTAGAGACGGGCCCTCTGGGAGCTGGAAGGCCTCCCCTTCGTGAGTGGGGTGGGGAAGGAGATGGGGACACAACATGGGGTCCAGAATGAGTGATCTGGGGAGGGGGATCGCGTGCTGTGTGCTGGGCCTTGGCAGCGAGAGAGGCCCCCACCCCCACTGTCCATCCTCCTGGACCCAGGTCAGACCCGAGGGCCTGTCTTGTGGGGAACCTGAACTTCTAGCTCAGGCAGGGTTTTTGCCTTCAGCACCAAGGAGAGCCTTCGGTAGCTCTAACGAACAGTTGGAGCCATTGTTTCGAGAATGTGCATTTTGGAGGGGAAAAGGTTCATAGCTTTTATCAGATTTTCCAAGGCATCAGAGAAAGGGGAGAAAGGAAAAGCATCAAGTATTGAATTAACATCCCAAGGGATTTATTCTTATGGCTGCATAGCTACCATTCTTCATTGACCCATAGGAGCCATAGAGGACACGGAAGTTGTTTAACTTTTTTGAAATGTCCACTAGACTCACAAGTTTCGTTCTTGCCGAACACGGCTCCTGGCAGGCTGCTGACAGCGCCTAGGGCAGGGTGTGCAGGGCTGGAAGACCTGTGGCCGCGTCCCTGTCATGTTGAAAAGCCTTCAGTGTCTCTCTGGAACCCTCGGGATGAAGTCTAAGCTCCCCTTTCCCAACATGCTGGCTAAGGTGTGAGTGTTCGTGTCCCCCACCCCCACCCCACCCCCCAAATTCATATGTTTAAATCCTAACCCCCCCGAGCCGATGGTGTTCAGAGGTGACACCTTTGGGAGGTGCTTAGATCATGAGGGTGGAGCATTCATGACAGGGATTAATGCCCTTATAAAGAGACCCCAGAGAGCTCTCTCACCCCTTCTGCCCTGTGAGGACACGGCGATACGCTGGCTGTCCAGGAAGCAGGCTCTCGCCAGACACCTAATTTGCCGGTGCCTTGACCTTGGACTTCCCAGCCTCCAGAACTAGGAGAAATAAATTTCTGTTGTTTATAAGCCACCCAGTCTTTGTGATTTTTGTTACTGCACCCCAAATGGACTAAGACGCTGCTGTTACATGTTTTCTTCTGGGGGGTAAGGGGACGGCCAGGGCTGAGGCAGTGACATGGTGGAGCCTGTGCTTTCAAAGGCTGAGCCAGGCCACTTAGGAACAGCTTCCTGCCTTCCCATGTAGGCTCCTTCCACTCACTGCACCCCAATACCATGTGACTCTGTGACCACATGTTTGGGAAAGAGAAGCGAGCGTTTCCCCAATCAGACTGTGAGACAAAAGGAAGAGATACAGGAGGGTTGCAACAACTCATTTTTATTCCTTATCTTTGTGTGGGGGGTGCAGTGCTAGGCACATTATCGCCCCAGGACTGGTCTCCACTGCATCAAGCTCGTGGGAGGGCCTCGCCTGGTCCTCTGCTCTGCAGCTGAAGTGACACACAGCTCTATACCATATAGCCCATAAGGGCAGACCCAGCAGAGCCCACAATGAGTTTGGACGTCAGAGAGAGTCCAGCCGCTCCTGGGGGAGAAGCAGAAGGTGAGCAGAGAGGGATGGGCAGGCAGGGGCAGCTCTATGGGACAGAATAGTGAGTCAGAGACTCCAGAGCCTCTCAGGAGACCCTGAGGCCCAGACCTCCCCCCACCCCCACAGTACCCTCTGTTTCCCAAACCCCCAGGATGGTCACTGGGGCTAAGATCTGGGCTGGATCCTCTGAGGCTCTTGTCCTCCTGGCCTGGCACAGTGAGCCGTGCCAGGGGACACCTACCCACGGACTGCAGAGTGGCCACCAGGCTGCCGGCGGCAACTCCACCCCCATTGGCGATGGCGGAGGCTGACATCATCTTGGCCGCTAAGGATGAAGCCGTGATTCCTGCCCCGGTGAAGCCTATAGCGCCCAGCACCACGGGCACAGCCCCCACAGCCACAGCTGTCAGGAGACAAGAGCTGGGTTAAGGGGATGGCTCAGGGGAATGGACCTCCCCCCATGTACACACACACAGTCGGTCAAGCTGGGGGACCTCACGGTGGGTGGCGAAGGGGGTGAACTCTGAGCTTGGATGAGACTATAGGCACGGCTGGCAGTCACAAGATAAGGGGGGCACAACTAAGTGGGGAAAGCAGAGGGAAGGGCTGTGGGGTCACAGGGAACAGGACTCTGCTTAAATCCCAACCCTGGGTCTCCATGGTGTCACCACAGCAATGAGACGCCAGGGTCACTGAGCCGATGGCATCTCTTTAATGCCCCTCCTATGTCCCAACTCTGTGCATGTCTCATTCTACGTAACCCTCATGATAACCCTGCATGGGCAATACTGGCCCATTTTTCAGGGGTGGACATGGGAGCTCACAAGAATCCAAAGACACGTCCAAGGTCACACAGCCAACATTCTACAAAGAGAAGACTAGGCCCCTGCCAGGGCTGCCTCTGCACCTGCGGGGTTTCCACGGCACCCCTTGTTTCAAACTCTGTTTCCTGTTTCCAGTTCCTTGTTTCCTACTCATCTCCATCATTCTACCCCCTTTTCTACCAACTACGTGAGGCCTGGGGCAAACCCGGGCACGCCAAGGCCGGCTGCTGCCCAAGTCCCAGGGCCTGGGGACAGATGGGGACTTCAATCCCTTCCATAAAGAGACTCACCTCCTCCGATCACAACTGCAGCAGCCTTGGCTGGAAACCAAAAGAACATTCTGTGAGTAGATCCACGTTGGCCTCCCCTCCACTCCCTGAGCCTTCGGCCCACCTATGGGGTGGAGGGGGCGCTGCCCCAAGGTGGGAAACACAGGAAGGAATGACCCTGGCCTGACACCCCCTGTACACCCCCTACCCCGGCTTCACTCGGAGAAGTGGGATTTCCTGAGAAGATGGACCCCACAGCCCTGAGCTTGGCGAGCATTGCTGGGGTGTCTGATCACAGAGGCAAATGACCTGTCCTCAGTGGGTGTGCACGCCTTGGCCCAGAGTTATCTGGGGGTAGGGTATGAGGTCTTTGTTCCCGAAAATTCAGTTATCAGGTACAGGTTTTTGTTTTGTTTTGCTTAATCTGTGTGCTGATTAGTTAGTTGGAGGATTGTGGGGGCATCAGAAGTTATCTTTTTCTTTTTCTCTGTGTTCCAAGCCAGATTCTGTAAAATCCAAAACCAAAACCAAAACAAACAAAGCCTTACAGATGTGGGAGGAAGGCCACCCACTGCAGCACCCTCTCAGTGAGTGCAGGATCTTTGGCGAAGCAACTTAGGGTACAGTGTTTTGACTGGGGCAGGGAGAGGCGAAAGGGCTGGGGGTCATGCTCTCTGAGCCAAGATGTTAAGCCAAGTTCACTTAAAACAGAGTCAATGTTTGCTTAGTGTAGGGTTATATGACTTTCTCCCATAGTCCACACAGCCAGAAATCTTCACGTAGAAAAATGTGCTTCATTTGCGCTACCTGGCTGAAGCTGGCAAGCACTGGTGAATGCTTGAATGCTACTTGAGAGCAATGCCTTAATGAGCTGAATGCTAATGATTCTTCAGGGCCTGACCTGGTGCCCCCTCCTCCAGGAAGCCACCCCAGATCCTCCCAATCAGAACTTAATCCTTGCTCCCTGTGGCTGGAGCCACTCACAGCACTGGATCACATTTAGGTGTGCGTGGGCCTGGCTCTCCAGCACAGTGGGTCCCTGGGGAGCAGGCAGAGGTCCTAGTCTGCTGCAGCCATAAGGGCCAAGACTGCAATCTTTGGGGCCAGGAGTTCCAAAGATAGCAAGATGTGCAGGAGTGAGCTCAGGCGACTCCCCAGGGAGAGAGCCTCTAGGTGACGCTGGAGAAAGTAAAATAAGAGGGATGTGGAAACCAAACCCTGAATGTCCAGAGGCCCCACCTGGGTGGGGTATGAGCCAGAGAGACTCAAGCATCAAGAGCCCGGTTAGAAGGTACCACTTAACGATACTGTTTGGCAGGCGAGGTGATGCCAGGCCGGCCAGCCACTTGGCACACGGAGGCCCCGACATCAGAAAGCTCACGGAAAGCAGGTGCTGTTTCCCTTTCTACTCCTGCTCCCAGCAGCCCCCTGCTCCTCCCGGCCCAGGGCTCTTGCGGTTTCCTCGTTTGTAAATAAGGGACAATTATATCTTCACCTGGGGTTGTTACGAGAATTAAACCAATTGATAAATGTCAAGTGTCAACCTAGTGACTAGGATACCGCAGCGTTTGAGGAAACCTAGCTGTTCTCACTCTTTTCGAATCCGGACTTGCTTATCATCGGCTGAGGAGGCTTCCATACCTCTGACAAGCAGGAAGGACCCCTGGCTGCGGCTCGGGCCCTGACTTTCTTGTCACACTTTTGTACACTGAGTGGGGGCCTAAGGAGGGGTGTCTGTTACCCGGGGCCAGTTACCTCCGAGTGGGGAAGCTGACAGGGCCTCAGCAGGGAGACTCAGTGGGGAGAAGACTTCCAGTGTCCCCAGCAAAGATCCCAGAGTAGATACAGTTGAGGCCAGGACAGCATCGGATGGCAGGGGGAGCCCTGAGGGAGAACCCAGGGGTCAGAGGTCAGGAGTTGGGTAGTAGTGAGAGGCACTGCTCCCTTCACCTCATTCCGTTCTATGCTATTGGTGCTGGTGAAGGTTGAGGGACCCCTGGACGTCCACCCAGGGAGAAGGGTCGATGGCGGTGGACGTGCCCACAATCGCTTTGCTGCAGGGAGAAGCCAGGATTGGATGCTCACTTAGTGACATCGACAGATCTCAAAAATATAGTTTTTCAGGCAGATAAAAAGCAATAGAATGAGATATACAACACGTTATTCTGTATGTAAATTAAAACACATGCAAACCAAAAAACCACCTACGTCGCAAGAACATGAAAAACAGACACACATTAAACATCTCTAGAAAGGCTGGCTAAGGGAGGGGCAGTGGGGGCTAAAGGGGAGATAAACGGCGAGAACAAATAAATAGAACCAGAGAGGGGCTCACGTGGACTAACAAAGAAAATGGGCCCAAACCGAAGAATTTTGTTCAAATCAACCCTCTGGATCTGAGAGGCAACGTTACAAACTGCTACGAAAGGCTGGTCGGACATGTAGGTAAAAAGCTAAAGAAGGTGAATTCCAGTGACGAGTCCAGGGAAATGGGAATCAGTGAATGTGACCAGCCTTGGGTCCCCTCGATCTGCTGGAGGGGACTCGGGCCCAGCAGGGAGGGGGCCGAGACTCCTTGAGCACCCCACCCACCACTCACCGCGGGGTCCTGCCTCCCTCTGGGCCTTCACAGAGCGAGAGCCAGGGCAGATGCCCAGGGAGAGGGCAGTGCAGGGGAGAGAGGCTGTAGGTTCGCCACCCTGTCCCCCAGCGTGAGTCTCTGAACACAACCTGGTGCCCTCGCTCCCCAGTGGCCTCTTCGGCCCTCCCAGGAACACTCACCCACTGATGGCAGTCCTGCCAGGATACTGCTAGAGGCCACCCCGCCGGCATTGGCAAGGCTCACTGACGACATCATCTTAGCCAGGATACTGCTAGAGGCCACCCCGCCGGCATTGGCAAGGCTCACTGACGATATCATCTTGGCGAGGAAAGAGGTCGCGATGCCTTGCATGGTGCACAGAATAACAGGAACTGGGCGGAGCCGAATCTGCACGATAGGTGGCGCTTTGATGCGGGTGCAGACACCAGAATTGGGGTTTACCCACCACCTTGAAAACCACCAGGGGCTCCAGTGGGGATAAGGAGGCTGCTCTGAGCTCGTGGGGGCAGCGTGTCTGGAAAGGGCCCAGGTGTGGGTTTTGGGGTTAGAAAAGACTCGTGACAGCAAGCCGGAGAGAGGGGGGAAGGGATGGATTTTATTTCTCCCTCCCCCAGAAAACGCCGGTGCCCATTCCTTAGATAGTTCTGAAACCCCTAAATCTCCATGGAGCAAGTTCAAAAGGACCAGAATTAGGAAATGAGAACCAAATAGGAAATCAGGCGTGCACTGTGGTTGGGTCGCTTTGGGCTCCTGCTCTCAGGCAACCTGCTCGCTAACACAGTGAGAAAGATGAGATGCTCTCCTCGTTTTATAAATGAGGAAACACTGTCTGGCACAGAGTGGGTGAGTGATTCACCCAGGGTCACAAGGCTTTGTATGTCAAAGCGCCACCCAACCCAGACCAGCTGCTTCCAAAGCTTGGCTGGAAGCTCTGAGCTGGTTCCTCCCGTACTTAACAGTTCTATTGCCCTGCCTATCTCACCCCAACCCAGGCATGGACAAGGCTCACTGTCTCTGGAATCCCAGAGCCCAAGGACGGAGAAGCACTGAGTCTCTTCCCTCCCAAGACCGTCCCCCACCCTTATCCGATGGCAGCCCCCCTACTGAGAAACAAAAGAAAGTTCTGCAAGTGGATCCACAGGGTCTCCCTCCATTCCCTGCACCCACAGCCTACCTGAGGTTGGGGCCACTCTGCCCGTCTTACTCAGAGAAGAGGATTTTCTGGAATGTGAACCAGACCCAGGTGGCTGGAGTTCAGAGCTTCCCGGAGGCGTGGCTCTGGATGCTTTGAACAACATTTTTCCTGAGGGACTCAGCCAGCGAATGCGATGGGTTTCGTTTTTGCAGGAAACTGAAACTGAAACTAACAGCCATACCGCCCTCCTTTCCCAGCCAAATGGAAAATCGAGTTATCACAGAAATGGAATTTGACCTCTGTATCTACTGGTGTCGGTTAATGCAAGATGCTTTGTCATTTAATTCAGAGACGAGCATGTGCTCTCTGCATAATAACACATCTGATCACGGTTACATAATAAAAGGATTGTTGTAGCCGCCAGCCCCTGATAGACACACAGACCACCAGAAACCAGTGAGTTACAGGAAACACACTCTTTATTCAGCCAGCTGGGTCTGCCAGGGGTACGCAGACCCCAAATTAAGCAGCCCCGAAGTGTAGAGGTACAGAGTTTTTAAGCCCTAAACCCCATTCCTCATTCTGTCTGAACACAAAAGTCTATTTTTCTTCTATTTACGACCTGTCAACCCACAGGTCGGTTGTGCAAGTGGGGGTAAGAAGCAGAAAGCTTATTGTTAGAATGTTATGTTATGTTCCCATGGGTGACAGCCAATGTTCTCATAGGCGATGGTCAAGCAGTAATTTTCCAGCCAGCACAGGATAAATATTAATTTCTAATGGAGACAAGAAGGTGGATTTCAAAATAACATTAATCCTTGCAACAGCCAGATGTTCAGCTATTCAAAAGATCTATAGAGAAGGCCCACCACGCCGGACACTGATCTGGGCACTGTATCGGAGCATAAAGAATTGAGGACTTTTTGGACTTTACAAAGTGGATGCCACGGAAGCCATGACAGTAATCCAACTGACACGTAATGGGGGGACCCTTAGGTGGTTCTGTGTGACAGAACCACCCCAAACCAGAAACAACAGCTGCCTTCATAAGCCCCCTTTCCGTCCCCAAGTTCTCACCGAGCGCCATTCCGTTTCTTTGCTGCCATTACAGCAGACTGATGAAAGAGACATGTATACTTGCTCTCCTCATGCTCACCTGATGGGGGCTCTTAAAATATGCACTGTGTATAATAATATTTTCGGGCATCCAAAAAGCTATAGATAAAATAATACAACACTTAGATGCCCATCACTCAGCTCAAGAACTCACACGTTACAGGTACAGTTCACACAACCTGAGAATTCCTCCTCGTCCTCTTCCTCAGCCTCCCTTCCCGCACTCCAGAATTTATGGTTGGTTAGTCCCATTCACGGTTTTAGATTCGAACCATAGATGAATGGCTAAGTGCAGAACCTCCCTGGCATTCGTGGAAGGTTCATTGGTATTTCTGCTGTGGTTCGAAGACAGGAAGCAGTAGAATAATGTGCCAAGAACCTTCACTTCCTAACTTTTGCTGAGAGCGGATGCTAAGAAACTGTAAAACTAGTTTTAAAAGAAGTAGAAGAATTAATTAGGGAGTTGAGACTGGAAAGGAAGGAAAGAGTGAAGGAGAACGAGAGAATGAGAGAGAGCTGGTGGGCCATGCTTTCCTCCAAGCCCTATGGGGAGAGGAAGGGAGGGGTTCTGCCCACTGGACCTCAGTGGGACCCCTTGGAAAGCTTGACATGAACTCTTGGAATCTGAGGGAAGCGAGGCAGATGTCTGAGTCGGGCCTATCAAGTCTAAAGGGAGGAGACTGTGGCTTGCAGACGCACCTGGGGCAGGAGGGTGAGGAGACCGCTCCTGGGGTCCACTGCCCCGCAGAGCTTGTGCCTGTGTTTCCTGTTGGCCAGATGTGGCACCAGGCCATTGGAGCCAGAAGAACTGGCCACCAGGATTGAGGGAATCCAGGAAGCGTGGGATGTTGGAGAGCAGCAGCCAGGACAGAATTGGAGGTGTCCAGCCAGGGGAGGCTCCCCTCGTCAAGGACGCTGCAGTCGGGTGAACCTTGCGGAAGGGAGACCACCATAGCCCGCAAAGAAAGAGTTAGCAGTTTGAATCTTCCCCACCAGAGGGCGCCAAACACAGATTGCAGCAGCACCAACGATGTGGTCTAGACACTTGCTCTGGGGTTGAGTACATTAAGTACTTTAATCCTCACAACAACCACACGAGGTACTTTTATCCTAATTTTATAGACAAGCTAATAAGTCATGCAGAGGGTGCTTTGCTGACTCCCACTTCACCGCTATCTACCTGAGTTCTCTGGACCGTTTCTCTGTCCCTGACACTCCCCAGCCCCACTGCATCCATTGCCTGCCTCTTTCTTACGGGGTCTCCACACCTATGCCCGCACCCGTCTTGGCTGCCTCCTTTCGAGACAGCTCAAGCCCCATTGCTTTTCCAAGCTTCCATGCAACTTCCTCAGGCCACCCAGCTCCAAAAGCCCCTCTCCACTTGCTCACTGTGGACCCACGGCCCGAAATGGACTCCGCCAAGCAGGCAACAGACACAGGTCTCAAAGATGTCACACCCCCTGCCCCCTGGGGCTCCAAGAGAGGAACCGAGGAAAGTCAAAGCACCCTCCAGCCCCTCTGTAAAAACTCCATGAGGATGGAAACTTCTGTCTTATTAACCCAAGTGTCACAGCACTCAGAGCTGGAGTGGACACTCAACAAATATCTGTTGAATGAATTCCTTTTACGGTATCTTTTCCGGTGAGTCTCAAGCCTCCCTTACTCAGGCTGGATATGGATCCTAGGGGCTGGAAGTCACAGGATTGTTCTGCTCTCTTACAGGAAACCCCGCAGGGCCAAGAGCAGCAGCTCTCATTGAAAGTGGGGTGCTTGTCCCCCACTGTTCTCAGCTTTGAAGTTTAAGTTGAGATTTCTCCCAAATAGGAAACCTGTTTGTAACATACGGCTACACAAGTATTAGTAAAATAGGGAGAAGGCTAAGCAAAATGTGGTGTGTTATTACTGTGGAATACTAAGCAGTAATTAAAAATAATGAAAAAGATTAATAGGATAGAAAAAGGCCAGCTGCAGAACAATATGTATGAGCTAAAACAAAACTATATCAATAAAAAAGGATAAAACAGCGCTACATAAAATGTTTTCTATGGCGATATCTACATATCTCTATCTCTGTCTCTATTATTTATCTACCTATCTACTTATCATCCATCGATAGAAATCATTTTAAAGGGACATGAAAATATACCTATCAAATTGTAGCAGAGCTTCTGGGAATGTGAGTGAAGGACTGTGATAATGGGGGAAAATGGCTATCAGATCCAAGGAGACTTTAGCCTTATCCATAGTAACTCAGATTTTTAAGAGAGGAACATATTTGAATATTTCTTAGGTATTTTTTTTTAAATGAGCTTTATTCTTTAGAGCAGTTGAAGGTTCACGACAAAATTTGGTTCACAGCAGAGATTCTCCCTGTCCTCCCTTCCCCCACATAGGTAAATTCTCCCCAGTTATCAACATCCACTACGTTAGGTAAACCTAAATGCAATAAAATGTTGGTTTTCATTAGAAAATAATACAATCCCGTTTCGCAAAATTAAAAAATAAAAAGACAAAAACCTACCAACGGTGTGCCTTCAGACCCCGCAGCCTCTTCCCTCATCCCTGATGTAGGAAGATTTTAAAAAGCCAGAGGAAAAAATAAAAATAAAAATAAATAAATAAGCCAGAGAAAGGCACAGCCCACCTGGCCAAGGGACTGCTTTGTTTTCCCACTAGAGCACTGGAGCCTCGGTCCTCCATCCGAGGACCACCCTCATGCTGTCACTCTTTGTCCATGCCTGTCCTCCTTGAAACAGGAACCACTTCTTTTTCAGGCACTGGAGCCCTTCCCCTGCTCCTGGGCTGGTCCAGGCCTTGGGCTCTCCTCCCAGCCTCCGAAGGTGAGCCCGGCATGGCCGAAAGCCATCATCACATCTCATGTCTTAGACCAAAGTAATCGGCGTAGGGATGAATAGATGACTGCATTTAAGATACTAACGGAAACATTTAGCAGAGGTACTTGGGAAAGAAGTTTCCTTGCTCTTTAGTAGAAGGTTCATGGAAAATGCTCTTTTCGCGGGGGAAGACACATGAATAAAGAAGCAGGTATCCTCACAGCACCTGCTAATAGCTTTTTTTTTAACCATGAGAGTTGGCAGCCACAGGATCAAGGTGATAGGAAGCAGAGGAGGGATAGAAAAAAACAGGTCCTTGATATTAATTAGTGTTGAGCTGCTGAATCAAACTTTGCCTGAAGCCCACTTACCTTTGTAATTTTCAGTTCTGTAAGCCAATAAAGTCCCTTGAACTCCAAGCCAATTATAGTCAAGTCTCTATTACTTATAACTATATAATCTTAAATAAAACAGCATCTCCTCCAGGAAGCCTTCCGAGATAGCTACAATTTAGAATTAATCTCTACCTTCTCTGTCTCTCATGCCACATAGCTTGATCCTCTCAACATATTGCATTCATTGTGTTGTGTTATCAATTAGCATTGGTGAGTAACAACCAACCACAAAATGTAGTGACTTAAAAAGTATTTATTTATCTCTTGATTCAGTGGGTCAGAGATTTAGGCAGATGGTTCTTCTGGTCTCAGCTGGGCTCCCTCGTAGATCCACAGTCAGCTGTGAGCTGGCTTCTTGAATCTCAGCTGGGCTCATTCACGTGTCTGGGGCCTTATCTGGAATAATAGGCAAACTCCATTTGGCCAGCATGTGTTTATTGTCCTCCAGCAGGCAAGCCCAGACTCAGAGGGAGAACAAACAAACCCTGCCTCTTGGTTAGAGGGTGTGTCCACATGAAGAGGGCTAGGTCGGGACTCCCGTGGTAGAAGCCTCACAGCATCCATGGCTTCACTTTTCCTTGCCAGCTTAACAGTAGATTGTTCCCAGCGGCTTGGAACATTCCCTGCCATAGAAAATTGCCCTGAAACTAACGATTAATACCTTTATGCTGACTGATCACAATCCTTCTGGTCTAGTATTCTTTCCAGACTACTCCCATCTTTGTTCCTGGGTTGCCGACGCCACCGGAAGACCATGTTGCCGGAGGGATGGCTCCGTGAAGCATGACAGACCCTAGGAACCACCACATAGCCCCTGGAATAATGCCCAGATTTTCCCTTAAATACCCTAAGCTGGACTGAGAAAATAAGGCAGTTTTTGAAAAATGTTTACCTGCTGCCTTCTCAGTTTACCGGTGCTCTGATAATAAACGCTTATTCTAAATCTCCTGACTCCTGAGCAGTGCGGGCAGCACGAACCCCCAACTCGGTTGTCTGGGGTTGCACAGACACATCGAAAGGACAGGGGTGCAGGGCGGGGTGGAGAACGTGGTCATTCCTGTAATCGACCTCGTGTCCCTTAACACGGTTAGCTGCGTGCTTGCCTGGCCCCCCAACACTGCACACCCTGGGTAGAGAAGGACCCCTCTAATTGACTGCAGCCACGGGGCCCAGGATAGAGCCCTTGAGACCAGCTGGGAGCTGTAGGAGTGAGCTGAGGCAGCACCCAAGGGAGAGAGAGAGCCCGGTGTGGCAGGGCCACTGAAGGAAGAATGGGTGTGAAGGCCAGAGTGTGCTGAGGTGCTGGGACCAATGGTTTGAGGTCTGAGAATCAAAGCCTAAAGTGGAAATGGCCCGCCAGAAGCTGGCCATCGGTTTATCTGCATGGCAGGCAGGTGGCGGATGTCAGGGCAGTGTACACAAAACACCTGGCGCCTGATTAAGGGCTGGGCACATAGTGGGCCTCTGGAAGTGAGTGATCTGCATTGGCCCGCCTCTCAGGAGCCCCACTAGGAAAAGTGTGGATGAAATAAAGGGGTCCTACGGAGGGTAACCTCACAGGGTCATCTGATCATAAATTCCTAACTGCGCGGGTGGTGGGCGGTCAGACTCCAGGCCTATAACTTCTTAGTAAAAGGTCTACCTTTGCCTTAAGCCAGCCCCGTCCACTGTGTCTGTGCATCTAGGGCTACACGCCTTTGGAGTAACCACCCTCAAGAGAGCATAGGATCGCATCGATTGTCCTGTAATCCAGCGGTTCCCAACCTTTCTGGCACCAGGGACCGGTGCTCCTATAAAATCTAATGCTCGATGACCTGAGGTGGAGCGGAGGCGGCGACGCTAGCCCTGGGGAGCGGCTGCAGATACAGATGAAGCTTCGCTCCTTCTTCACCGGCCGCTCTCCTGCTGTGCCGCCTGGTTCCTACAGGCCACAGACGGGCAGCAGTCAGTGGCCTGGGGGTCGGGGACCCCTGCTGTGACCCAATCCCTGCCTTGCCCTTGTTTTCTCCCACTTCCCTGTAATCTTCCTCATGTTCCCTCTTCAACTCCAAATGCACAGAGGAAACTGAGAAACTGTTATTCTCTGGAGCATCTGAGATCTTGCCCCTTGGCATGCATCAGTGTGACTCAAATAAATATAAAAATTCTCTACAGGTTTGGCCATGTCTTACACGCACAGGAAGGAGAGGCTGTCGATCCTTGCAGGCTCTGGTCATTCCCTCCTGGGGCTGAGGACCAATGGGGACAGAGTTCCCTGGAGAGATACAGCTTCTCCACTTGCCTAGAGAACCCCAAGGGCCACCAGGACAGGCAGACACAGAGTTGCTGAACTTCTAGAATCATGATACAGCCAGACCCTGAAACTTGGGTAGGGAGGGGAGGGGTCAATAATGCCTGAGGATAAAGGGCTTGGTAGCTGAAGGTCAATGGCTCAAACGGTGACCCCCAGAGTCAAGCCATCTTATCACACTGGCTCTGGCTGAGATCTGCGAAGACACTTGGTCCAAGTCCCCATCTGAAGAAGAGCAAACTGAGGCTCAAAGGGGAGACATGACCTTCTCAGTGTCCCAAGTGACTCGCAGGACTGCAAAAAGACCTGGCTTCGTCACGGAGGTTACCCGGCGCTCATTCCTATGGAGCCCTGCACCCTGCCCTGTCCATGAGGACATCATGTGGACACTTGGGAAAGGTCACAGCATCTCATCTTTATTTCTCATCCTTCTCTGAACAATTTTGGGAAGCAAGGGGCTTCTCATTTGGGCCTTGGAGGGTCACCTCCAAC
>NW_011889148.1:953490-973817 GCF_000151845.1 Pteropus vampyrus
GAACCCTGGGCTTGGTCAAGGCTGGTTACTCAGAGGCCCAGGGCCAGGGGCAGACGGGGGTTTGAACCTCTTCCCAGAGAGACTCACCTCCTCCAGTAACTGCTGCAGCAACCGTGGCTGGAAACAAAGAGAAAGTCTGTGAATGCGCTGCCCCGGCCTCCCACTGCGTCCCCCTCTGCTGTCACAGCGAGAAAGCGGCCCCGGAACTGGAATCGGAGGCGAGAACAGCCCCCGCCTGCTTTCCAGGGGAAGGCTGAATCCTGAGCACACACAGGTGGATGGAGCATGGCCCTGTACCGCTCCAGATGGGAAGGGTGCCACCTTGAAAAGGCTCCATTCTGCTCTTTGAAGCTACAAGGCAATGTTGTCCTCCATCTCCTCTGCTGGATTTTGAGCTCTCTAAAGTCCAGGGCCAAGCCTCATTCACTGCTGCTTCCCCCGGTGCCAGGCACAGGCCTGTGAGCAAGAAGGCGCTGAGGATTTCAGAGAAAGAAGTATGGACCAAGAGAGCACCTTTGTGCATGAACATGCAACGGTCTGAATGTTTGTGTTCCCCCAAATTCATATGTTGAAATCTAATGCCCAATGTGATGGTAGCTGGAGGTGGGAGGTGATTAGTTCACAAGGACAGAGCCCTCATGATTGAAATTGTAAGAGAGACTCCAGAGAGCCGCTTCGTTCCTTCCCCTCATGAAGTTACAGCGGAAAGATGGCCATCGAGGAGGCAGGCTCACACCAGACACGAATCTGCTGGTGTCTTGATCTTAGATCTCCCACACTCCGGAACCATGAGAACCAAATTGCTGTTGTTTATAAGCTACCAGTCCACCGCATTTCATTAGAGCAGCCCTAATTAACTAAGACAGGACACAATCAACAGAGTGGAAAGGCAACCTACGGAATGAAAGAAAAGATTTCTAAAGCATATATCTGATAAGATGTTAGTATTCAGAATATGTAACAAATTCCTACAACAACAAAATACCCAAATAACCCAATTTAAAAAATGGGCAAAGAATTCGAACAGATATTTCTCCAAGAAGATATATAAATGGCCACTAAATATGAAAAGATACTCAACATCTCCAGTCATTAGGGAAATACAAATTAACACCACGATGAGATATCATTTCATACCCATTACTATAGCTACTATAAAAAAAATAAAGAAATAACAGGGGTTGGCTAAGATGTAGAGAAAGTAGAACATTTATATGCTGATGGTGGAAATATAAAATGATGTAGCAGCTATGGACAACAGTATAGCAATTCCTCAAAACATTAAAAATGGAGTACCATATGATCCAGCGATCCCAATTCTCGTATAATCCCAAAGAAACTGAAAGCAGGATCTTAAAGAGATACCTGTAACCTATGTTCATAGCAGCATTTTTCACAATAACCAAGATGTGGAAGCAATCCAAGTATCCATAGATGGATAAATGGAGAAACAAAATGTGGTATCTACATACAACGGAATATTATTCAGCCTTAAAAAGGAAGAAAATTCTGACACATGGGTGAACCTGGGAGACATTATGCTAAGTGAAATAAGCCAGTTACAAAAAAACTGGCTTATTTCAAGTATCTTCTCATCATGCAAATACTATATGATCCCACCATAGATGAAAAAAAGGGGTCCTATGGAAAGTAAACTCACAGGGCGATCTGATTAAAATTCCTAACTGGGCAGGTGGTAGGTGGTCACGCCTCAGGCCTATAACTTCTGCAGTGAAAGGTTTTCAGCGGGCCTGTCCACTGTTCTTGGGCACCTAGGTTAACACACCTTTGAAATACCAGAAGTGACACCCCTAGAGGGGGCAGTGACCCTCAAGAGAGCACGTGATCTTGTTAACTATCCTGTACTCCGATCCCCGCCTCGCTCCCTCCCACCTCCACGTCATCTTCCTTCCATCCCCTGCTTAATCTCAAATGTATAAAAGAAGCTGTGAAACTTATTTTCCGGGGCATTTGAGATCCTGCCCTGACTTAAGTCCTAAGTTTGGCTCAAACAAACTCATAAAAATTCTCCACAGGCTTGGACATTTCTTACGTTGACACCACTTATGTGAAGTCCCTAGAGTAGTCACATTCGTAGAGACAGAAAGTTGAATGGTGGTTGCCAGGGGCTGGGGGAGGAAGGAGTGGGCAGATATTGTTTAATGAGTACAGAGGTTCGGTTTTGCAAGGTAAAGTTCTGGAGATTGGTTTTATGACAGTGCAAATGTACTTAACACTATGGAACTGTAGACTTAAAAATGTCGCATTGGCAAATTTTATGTTGTACATAATTCATCACAACTAAAAATAAATAAATAAATAATAGAGGGCACCTTTTGCTGTCCTGTCCCTGGGCTGGACCCACTTCCGGGTGAGACTGCTCTGCTAAGATGTGCCCTTGGAGGAAATAAGCAACCAGGCCCTGGGTATCAAGGGAGGAGCAGGACTAAAGAAACGAAACTCACCCAGGCTTTGGGTGCGGTGGGGCCAGCAGGTCAGGGCACTGGCAGTGGACTGTAACTGGCAAGGGGCTGAGCCTGAGCCTGCGCTTGCCAGCTGCTCAGGGGCCTGAGCGGCTGACCTTTGTGCAGAGAGTGAGCCAGGGTGAACGGTCTTTGTACCAGCTAATCAGATATGATCTAGTGCTGGGAGACCCAGAAGTAACATAATCCTACCCCTGCACTTAGAAACAACCCGATCAAGACCCAGAGAGGTCACGTGACTGGTTCTGGGTCACTTGGCAAGTAGGCAGCAGAACCAGGACCTGAAGCACAGCCCCTCTGACTGCAGCATCGTTCACGTCATCCCCTTTATTCTGACAAAGTGGGTGGAGTAGAGATGCCATCAGGAACGAGTACCTTAATGCTGACGACTGAGAAGGCTGAGCTGAGCAGTGAGGGTGGGGTGAGGGCTGGTGGACTGGAGCCCAGGGACCAGTTACCTGCTGTGCGGAAGCGATTCCTGCGTGTGTCTGTGGGCGTGTCTGTGGGCGTGCCTGTGGAGCCAGAGCCATCTCCATCGGACTCTGAAGGGAGGAGCCCCTGTAGGGGCTCCTCAGGAGTAGAATCAGCAGAGGATGACTGGGAGGGTTCATCTTCCTCTGGAAGAGAAGCAGAGAGGAGGACACTCAGGGTGGGCAGCTGTGGGACCACAGGCCAAGGCTCTAGGCCCCCAAGGAGGGCATGAGGCCCAGAGGTCCCCCCATAGTACCCTCTGCTATTTCCTGAAGCACCCGGAACTCTGATATGGGGAGGGTACATCAGTGGCAGCTGAGCTTAGAGGTGATGGGAACATTTGGAGATAAATTCAAGTTGAAGACAGAGAGAGAGAGAGAGACCTCACCACCTGCTGGGAGGTCCCTCATTTCACAGAGGGGCAGGCTGAGGCCCAGAAGGGCAGAGATTTGCCCAGAATATCTTAGTGGTAGCTCCAGGCCAGAACTCAGTCCCCTTTGCCCTGGACCATGCACCCCAAGCCCTGGGCCACCTCCCCCTCCAGCACCTCCCTGAGGGCACTCACCATTCGACTGAAACTCCTGCAGGAAGGTGTCAGTGGCAACTCCTTCCCCGCTCTCTATGGCTTTAGCTGACATCTTGGTGGCAGTGTGGGAACACTTGGTACACAGCCCACGGTCACTACAATCTGCCCCAGAAAAAGAGTGTGAAAATTAGAAGTGCTGGGCCTGATTTGTGATGGACTGCAGTATGGATGGGGGCGCCTCTCTGTTGCCCTGAGCCCTGCCCTCTGTCCTATGGCAGTCTGTGGGCCACTTCAACACACCCCTCAAATCCACACGGACTTTTTAAGTTAATGACTTTGCTGGGCTCCCTGATGTCCAGGGTTCTATTCATCTCTAATATTCCATCCCTGATCCCTGACCACTGCCCCCTACCCAGCTTAAGTCTTACGGCTTGAGAGTAACCTGGTTTGGGACAAGACATTGCTCCCAAAGTCTCAGGGTAAATGTGGGCTCAAACTCCTTCCCAGCACAGTCACCTCTGATCTCAGTGACAGTAGCCCTGGAAGGCAGTCAAGAGGGATCCCTTGAATGAAGCCCTGTTGCTCCCTCCCTTCCCCACTTCCCAGGCCCCTGCCTACCTTGGGAGGTAATTGCCTGATAACACAGAGCAGAGTTTGAAGTCCTGTCCTTACTGAGGCTGGCTGCTGAGGATTTCAGCAGGCTAAATAGTCGCACCCTGGATGACGTCGAACCCCATCAAATTGTGGCAGCGGAGGTGGAGCTAACTGCTTCCTATAAAGGTTGAAGGTTTTTCAGTGTCACAGGTGACCTCGCACAGATCACCGGTCTTGGTCGGTCACGCCCCTTACGGCCCGCCAACCAATCAAAATACACTTTCCTTGTGTAGCACGAACAGGAAGAAGTATAAGATGCCTAACACTCTGCTCGGGGCTCAGCCTTTGAATGAGAATCCCCCCAGCCCAAGCCGGCACCAATAAACGCTACTTCCTGTTTATTGCCTCAGTGTCCCGGCTCTCTGTCCAAGTGTCTAGCAACAAAATTAACCAGCTGGGTCATTCTCATTTTAGGCTCATAGCCAGAGAGACTTCACCTTTACCTTGCTAATGTGAGCATGGGGTGAGTGTAGGCTGCTCTTCAGGATAATCTAATTCCAACATATCCCAATGCACCATGGATGGTACTAAGCTTTTCTAATACCCTGATGGTGGCTGTCTGATTTGCATGGCAACAGGGGAAAGCTTGGGTTAAGTCAGAGGAAATGTCCGCCTAAACCAAGGCATATTTAGAACCCTCACTCTCAGGGAGAGAGTCAATATAATCAATTTGCTAGTCTTTCACTGGTTGAGAATTCTGGTGGATTGCTCCAGACTCCTTTGGAAGTTGCCTTGGGTATTGTTTAGAACACACAGCAAATGCTGCTACTTGGGTTCTTGCAGGTGAGCCCAAATGTCTTTTCACATATTTTGATCCCACAAGGGCATATTCATGGTCATGTACCCCTTTGCTTCCCATTGTCCAAGCCACAAGGTAAATCCTTTTAGAAGTCCTACTGTCAGTGCAAAAGGTTAACAGTCAGGGCTCACTCTCCAAGTGTGTAACTGACCCACAGGAGACAGGAAACTGTCCTGCCATGCAGGAACATGCAGCCCCTTCTTCCTCACTCTGCCATCAGGAACAGCTCTGGTCTCTTGCCATCAGACTTCAAGCATCACTTGGGCATAGGCTCTATGCTACCTAGACTCTCGGGGACACACTGGCAAGTTCTCCCAAGAGATGAGTTAAGCCCCATTCCACAGTGGGGAGGCTCACTTGACCTGGGCTTGGTGAATTCCCCCATTGTCCTTTAGGACTTTCCAAGGTAATCAGACACAGTGTATGGGAAAGGTTTCCCAGATGGTCCCATGACACCCACATAAAAAGGTGATTACCTACTGGGAAGCTGGTTTCTCTATATAAAGCAAAGGAGCCAGTTTAGCTTGGTGATTAAAGCCTGGGCTTTACAGTCAGGTGGACCTATCCTAACCATCAGCAAACAATAAACGAGGCAGGAAAAAATTACGGAAAATAGCACCTCCAATAGTCTTCTGGTTGGGTTGTAAATTAAATGCTAAAACGTTCGCAAGTCTCCAAGCACACAGTATTTACTCAACACGTGGAGAGCCACTGCACTAATACTAGACCAAGAACGCAGAAAACGTCGGTTCCCGAGCGTGAGTTGGCGTAGAGCCCTTTCGGCTGGAGCACAGCAACCCTCACTGGACCCTCCTGCTCCCTAATCCCAGAAAGAGCACGGTCCGAGCAGCCTGTTCCTGCTTTCCACTTCCGCACAGCACAAGCCGGCCATCCCGTGCGGCAGCGAATCAGGTGGCGGCGTCTAGAATGGGGGCGGGACTTCCTGCCGCAGCGCGCCCGCGTGCTGGAGCGTAAGCCCCGCCCCGGAACTGCGGTCGGCGCTGCAGCTGAGGGCTCGCTGAGTGGTTTTCTGGGGCGGCAGCTGAGCAGGCGTCCGAGTGAGCTGAGACGGCGTCTCCACACGGTTCGTGGCGGAGCTGGAGCGGGGCTGGGGCGGGCACCCGAGAGGAGCTGGGGGAGGGCTCTCGGGCGCCCATCGCAGGCCTCTCCAGGCCACTGGGTCTCGCTCCGGTCGAGAGAGGGCGGCCGCTCGCCGGGTCAAGCAGCCTGCCGGCCTCACGCCGGAGCCCCTTCTGTGGGCATCAAGGCTCGGCCGCCTCGGCTTCTCCGTGTGCCCGAGGCGCTGTCGCCAGTCGCGGGGCCTGGCGCAGCGAGGAGAAGGGATCCCGCTTGCTCTGCAGGTCGCACTCCGCTTCCCCATGTGCGTGACCATCCCCCACGTCCGTTGTTGAATTCAGGTGGTTTGTGACGGTGGCGAGCAGGTTCGGTGGGCGAACCTTCCTGCGTGCGGCCGTGCTCGCCTCGCGAGGCGCCACGCTCATGGGTTTTGGACGTGCGTCACTTGTTTTGTATTTGCGTAAGGATCCAATGAGACACCTGAGGCTAACAGCAGTAGGCCCACCACAGACTCAGAGCTGGAGAGTGGTGATCGGGTTTTGCATCGAGATTCACCTTTGTCTTTTCCACAGGGTCTGTTTTTCTTAGCCTTTCTGAAAAAGGAGAACATCGATCGAGTTTCACTCAAACTACTCGTGCTTAAATGGTTTTTAAGTCACTTAAAATGTAATGGATAAGCTGGACGAGTTTTGAGCCATTTGTCAAAGGCCAGAATGGTGGAACAGGCCCTTGCCCTCCCGGGGCAAGACTTGAGAAGGAAGATAGCTCTTTTCACTTTTAATAAAGCTGGCCCCCTCAGCCCCCAGCACCACCCCCCCCCCCCCCCCAAAAAAAAAATCCAGATTCTTATTCTGCCTTCAAAATGGCTTGGGTATGGCAGGCCTTCTCCATGCTTTACATGATTTTATTTAGTGGTGCAAAACATTTTCTGACTTAGATATTATTAGGCCCCTTCTCCTTTGAAAGAGATGAGAGCATTGAAGTTGAGAGAATTAAGCAGGATTTCCAAGGGCAGACAAGCAGTAAGCATTGGATCAAGAATTCAATCTAGCTACTATGACTTGGCTCCACATTCTGTGTTCCCCCGTTCCAAGCCAAACTGCCTGCTTTATGGTTGTATTTCTTTCCTTTTTTGATCTTCTCTAGCTGGGAGTATCAGTGTTAGAGCCATCTTGTGTCCTCACTTCTTTGCAGGGCCTGACACTATCAGCTGCTTAAAAAATATTTGTTTCAGAAGCCTATGCTTCTTAGTCGCCAACCTAATAGAACATTTCTCTCCTTTTCAGCAACCATGAAGTTGAAGGAGACAAAATCAAGGCCAAAGCCGCCAAACTATGGCAAATTTCAGACAAAGGGAATCAAGGTTGTGGGAAAATGGAAGAGGGTGAAGATTGACCCAAATATGTTTGCGGATGGACAGATGGATGACCTGGTGTGCTTTGAGGAACTCACAGATTACCAGTTGGTCTCCCCTGCCAAGAATCCCTCCAGTCTCTTCTCAAAGGAGAAACCCAAGAAGAGAAAAGCACAAACTGTTTCAGAAGGAGAGGAGGAAGGAGAATCTAGCTCCTTAAAGAAAAAGATGAAGAAGAGTAAAGATGTGGAAACTGGAGGAACCAGTGCCCAGAAAGAGTTTGAGGCTGAAGATGCTGAGCCAGAGCCCCTGGGAGATGGCACAGTTTGTCCCGATCCAGAAGTAGAGGAGGTGGCATCAGAGAGCCCGACTCAGGCTGTTCCAAAAAAGAAGAAAAAGAAAGAGAAAAAGAAATCAGAGCCTTCACAGGGTCCTACTCCAAAGGTGCCCAAAAAAGCAAAGACGTGGATGCCTGAGGTGCGTGACCAGAAGGCAGATGTATCAGCTTGGAAAGACCTATTTGTACCTAAGCCAGTTCTCCGAGCACTCAGCTTTCTAGGCTTCTCTGCTCCTACACCAATCCAAGCTCTGACGTTGGCACCTGCCATCCGTGACAAACTGGATATCCTGGGGGCTGCTGAGACAGGTAAGGACACCCTTGTCTGGCCCAGGGCAAGATTGCTTTTGGATTGAGCCTGTGGCTGCTGACAGGCTGGATAACTGGGACAGAGGGAGATGTTGGGAACATAACCACAAAAGCAGTGTTAAATGAAGATGTTTCAGAAGTCAACCAGCTCTGAGTCGAAATATGCCAGTATCTGATTGGTACCCTAGGCAGTTAGTTCATCTCTCTGAGCTGTATAGGCCCCATCATAAAATGAAGATAACAGCAGCACCTACTGCTATGTGGGTTAAATATAACTACTGTAGTAAATGATTTGCAAATGGTAGTTTATTCCCCCTGTTCTTGGTCCTTTTCTAAATGGCTCAGAGGGCTAAGATTAGCCCTCTGGAGAGATACATCTTCATTAGTATAAGGAATAAGTGTCTGATTCTCATTTATCCAAAGGAAAAGGGCTGCTTTGGGAGTTGGTGACTTAATTATCATTGGAAGGATTTGAATGTGCGGTAGATGACCCTTGGGTGGATTTTGTAGACAAATTTGGGCAGGAGGTGAGTGTTAGGACTAGGCTGTATTTAAAGTTTCCTTTAAACATTCCCCAGGCCATCTAAGCCTTACGCAATGACAGGCTGGCTGACTGAGTAGACTAAATTACCGATTAGGGGGAGGAGCTTGAACTGCCTAAACTTTTAGTATAACTAGACCAGCAGTAACCAGTAGAAATATACACACATAATGTGAGTCATGTGTAATTTTAAATTTCTTAGGAGCCACATTAAAACGGTAAAAAGGAACAGGTGAAAATTAATATATTTAACTAGTTATATAAAAAATTTCAGTATGTCATTGTAGAATTATTAATGAGCTATTTTGCATTCTTATTTTTATACTGTTTTCAAAATCTGATGTGTATTTTGAACTTCCAGCACATCTCAGTTTAGCCACATTTTAAGAGCTCGATAGCCACGTGTGGCTAGAGATTACTATATTGTATGGCAAAAGACTAGACCATCTAACCGGACACTTTGTGCCTTGGGTTTCTAGAAGAGCAAGGAAGGCCCCAGAAAAGGAATGGAGGTAATAACAACATAGAACATTTACTTAGCATTTAAAATGTGTCATGCACTGTGTTAAGTGCATCGTATTGATGAGCACAGTTCTCACAACCACCCTGAGGTAGGTTCCATTGTTACTCCCATCTACTGGTGTGGAAACTCCGCCTCCCAGAGGATAGATGGCGTCTGCAAAACTGCACAGCGGAGAGCGCTGGTGCCTGGATTCCATACTGGGCCTCTGTGCTGTGGAGCGCTCTGCTACCGTGCGGTGGTATGTGCAGAGGTCCGGAAGAGGGTTTCTGGAAGGCAGAGGCAAGGTTGTGAGCCACGGTGGCTAGAGCCTGACACTTGGATTCATACCGCAGCTCCTGTCAGGCCATCTGTATGGAACGTTGTGAATCTGCAGGTTCAAGATTGAAGACGTGTGGCTATGGACAGACTACTGCCCATGTAGATCATGAATATACCCATCACCTTCACAAGATACTTTGGGCCCTTTTGTAATCTCTCCTTCCCTGGTCTCTCTCATTTTCATCCCCAGGCAACCTCTGATGAACCTTCCTAGCACTATAGATTACTTTGCATTTTCCGGAATTTTATATAATGGAATCATGCAGTATGTATTTTTGACGTAGGGGTATCTGCTCTTTTACTCAGGATTGTTTGAGATTCAGCTGTGTTGCAAATACCAGTGAGTCTCCCTTAAGCTTTGTTACTATTTTTCCTCTTCTACCTTCCTTTGGGTTGAATGCTCTTCTGTGATACTTTTGTCTCTAATTGTCTTACTAACTGTAACTCTTTATTATGTCCTTGTAGTAGTTGCTTTTGGGTTCACAGTCTATATCTTTAATATATCACAGTCTATCTTCAAGTGATAACGTACTCTACATTTAGTACAAGAACCTTCCAACAATGTATTTCCTTTTTTCCATTTCTCCTCTATGCTTTTTTTAATCCTTTGTTAGAAATCTCAAAATACATTTTTAGTATTTTTGCTTTAAATGGTCAATTATTTTTAAAAGAAGTTTAAATGAGAAAAAGACATCTTTTATATTTGCCCACGTTACCATTTTCTGGTGCTCTTCATTTCTTTTTGTTGATCCAGATTTCTATCTGATACCATCTTTTCTTCCACACGAAAGACTTCCTTTAATATTTTTTATAGTCCAGGTGCACTGACGATAAATTATTTCGGCTTTTGTATATCTAAAAAAGTTTATTTCCCATTTGTTTTGAAGGAGGTTTTTGCCATGTAGAGTTCTAGATTGTCCATTGTTTTTTAGGCCTTCTTCAAATATAGATGTCGTTATACTGTCTTCTATCTTTTATTGTTTCTAATGAAAAGTATTGTTTTATCTGAAATTCTCTGAGTCTGTTTTTGCTTTTTTTTTCCTTATAGTTCTTTCTTATAGTACCTTGTTTTCTTGAGCGTTATTTTTTTTCCTGAACTGCTCGTTTTCCTCTGAAAGTTGTTTGTGAGACTTCTTTGAAGCCTATGATAAAGATTTCTTTCTCCACAGGTCATTCATTTGCTTCTGCTTAGGACATTACAACTTCAGAATTACTTTAAGTTCTCAGCTTGAGGTTTTTTGTTTTGTTTGTTTATTTGACCACCCAGATGATGTGAATTTGGACCCAGTATACATTCAAAGGCCAGGATAAAAAGATTCAAGCATAGACAAAAGTATGCTAATGTAAATTCTTCTCAAAAGCTAAGAAAATTTTCTTTTATTTCCTCCTTCCCTACCAAAGAAAGGTCTTGGGAACGTACTATACAGATTCCCATTCCCCACCCCCCATGCATTATTCCTTAACAACAATGAAACACACACACAGCTTGCCCATCTCTTTAGGAATTCATTCTTTGGACATTTGTCTGTAGTTCATCATTGGTGACCTCACGGCTACCAGACTTTTCCTCAAGCTCCACCTAATTACAGGTGCAGCGTAACAGAACCTGAGCAGAGCAGAGGAGCTTTGGGTTGCTCAAGGTTATACCTGGGTAGTCAGGGATCCCTCCTTATTCTGTGTAAAACAACCCCAGACAAAAGTATGTGCATCTTTTGTTTCACACTTTTTGTTTTGTTTTGTTTTCCTTCTAAGGAAGTGGGAAAACTCTTGCCTTTGCCATTCCAATGATCCATTTAGTGCTGCAGTGTCAGGTGAAGAAGCCTACTCCAGCCCTCAGTAACATAGGAGCACCACCTGGCGAGACCAGAACTGAGGTCGGAGCTGAGACTGGAGCTTTGTCTGACGAAATCAGAATTGAGGGTGAAGCACTGCCCAGTGAGGCTGGGACGAAGGCTACAGCACCACCCAGCAAGGCAAGAGCCAAGACTGGAGCTGCCATCACAGACCAGGCGCTGCCCTTCTGTGATGATGATGCCGGTGAAGGACCTTCTTCTTTGATCAGGGAGAAGGCTGTCCCTAAAAAGGATGAGGACAAAGAGGAAATGTTTGAGGAAGAGCAAACTGGAAAGCTAAAACAAGAGTTGGGTGGCCAAAGTGCCACCTCTAAAACACATCCAGAGCGTCCTCTGCTCGGGCTGGTTCTGACTCCCACTCGAGAGCTGGCTGTCCAGGTCAGACAACACGTTGATGCTGTGGCCAGGTTTACAGGTGAGGTTTAGCGCCATTTAATGAGTATTTCCTGAGAGTCCTAGATGCTGGGGTGGCACAAGTGATCAAGCTGTGGCTACTGCCCTGTATGGGAAACCTTTCTCATCTGCCAGAGAATTAAACCCTTCAGAAAATTGAGTGACACTTTCTCAGTTCCCCCAAGAACGAAATATAATGCACGCCATTCTACATACATAGGAAATTAATTTATTGGATTCAGTGGATGCTTAGGGCAGAGGTTGGCAAACTACCTGTTTTTGTAAATAAAGTGCAGCCACACCCATTTGTTTAGATATTGTCTGTGGCCACTTTTGTATGACCGAGGCAGGGTGGAGCAGAGTTAGTAGTAACAGACCATTTAGCCCACAAAGCCAAAAATGTTTATAATTGGCGCTTTAGGAAAAAGTTTGCCAACCTTTGCCTTAGGGCATTAGAACTTAATTCTCTCAGGGAGTTTTCTCTGGGAAGGGCTACAGTGGGAATTTTAATTTTATAGCAAAAGCAGTTATTTACCAAGCTTTTACTGCATGCAAAGTACTTTGCTAAGCACTTTGCCTGCATGATTCTGCTTGTCCCTTTCACACCGGATACCTTGAGGAGTCCTCCACGAGGGAGAACAACACTAGGCATTGGAGGAGATTCCGGTTAATGCTAGTTGAGGGGAATGGACAGCGCTTCCCAGGGAAGATGTGTCACAGCTACAGGTAACTTTATTCCCAGCATGGTGGTGCACCATTGCTCAGTTTTCCCAGAGTGTTGGATGGGTTCACATCTAGCCTTCTGTTGTGGTTGGAAGGGAAGAAGTAGAAGGAAATGAGGTTGGGGGAGTAGGCAAGGCCCAGCTCGTAGAAACCTTTTAAAGTCCTTGAGTGGCACCAAGTCAGGCCGGTTGAGCTCTTAGCACCTCTGGTGGGGAGCTGCGCTGGTAACTGATGCCCCTGCTCCTCTGGGAGAGCCTGCATCAGCTGTGGAGGAAAATGAGCAGCTAGGCTGATTAACAGTGTCCCTTATGCTTTGTATGCCATAGGAATTAAAACTGCTATTCTGGTGGGTGGAATGTCCACACAGAAACAGCAGAGGATGCTGAACCACCAGCCCGAGATTGTGATCGCCACTCCGGGCCGGCTGTGGGAGCTAGTTAAAGAAAAGCACCCTCATTTGAGCAACCTTCGGCAGCTCAGGTGAGAGACAGTAGCTTCCCTTTCCCTCATCCTCTGTTCTGAAGTGGGCCTGAGGCGACATGGTAGTGTGTGCAATGCTTTCTCCTGCCACAAAATGCCATAGTATGGTACCAGCCGGATCTTGGCCTTTAGGACACCAAGCGTGCTTGAGAGAGATTAGTTGAGGCTCTGAGGGTGGTCATGGGGCGGGGGTGTGTGTGTGCGTGCGTGCGTGTGTGTGTGCATGCGTGTGTGCGTGTGTTGAGAGTGGTGGGGTGGTAGTAGAGTCCTGTAGATCAGGGGTCCCCAACATCTGGGCCGCGGACTGGTACCAGTTCGTGGCCTGTTAGGAACTGGGTCGCACAGCAGGAGGTGAGCAGTGGGTGAGCGAGCTAAGTAAGCTTCGGCTATATTTGCAGCCGCTCCCCAGCGCTAGCTTCACCGCCTCAGCTCCACCTCAGATCATCAGGCATTGGATTCTCAGAGGAACACCGGTCCCTAGTGCCAAAAAGGTTGGGGACCGCTGCTGTAGATGATTTCTCTTACCTGGTACTAACCAGCTTATATGGGTCTCTGGCTCTACAGGTGCCTGGTGGTTGATGAGGCTGACCGGATGGTTGAGAAAGGCCACTTTGCTGAGCTCTCACAGCTGCTAGAGATGCTCAGTGATTCCCAATACAACCCAAAGAGACAGACTTTTGTTTTTTCTGCCACACTGACCCTGGTACATCAAGCTCCTGCTCGGATCCTTCACAAGAAGCACACTAAGAAAATTGACAAAACCGCCAAACTTGACCTTCTCATGCAGAAGATTGGCATGAGAGGCAAGCCCAAGGTCATTGACCTCACAAGAAATGAGGCCACCGTGGAGACGCTGACAGAGACCAAAATCCACTGTGAGACTGATGAAAAAGACTTATATCTGTACTACTTCCTGATGCAGTATCCAGGCCGCACCTTAGTGTTTGCCAACAGCATCTCCTGCATCAAACGCCTCTCTGGGCTCCTCAAGGTCCTAGACATCATGCCACTGACCCTGCATGCTTGCATGCACCAGAAGCAGAGGCTCAGAAACCTGGAGCAGTTTGCCCGTCTGGAAGAGTAAGTCAGGCTTTTCCCCAGAGCCCAGGCTCTAGCCACTGGGTCAAGGTTGCCATGACGGTGGGGAGATGGTTGGAAGCGACCATCTGTCACGGGATCCTTATTAGTAGAAGATATGCCTTTCTTGCATAGTGTGAGGCAGGCTCCCCGTCATCTAGTGTGTTTGCTAGTAATGCCAAACAGAAATTTCCTTAATAACGAATAATGGTGACAGTAACACCCACTATTATTGAACACTTAACAGCAGATGAAGTATATGCTGACATTTCAGATGAAGCAGAATAGACTGATGGTTAAGAGCACAGACTGGAAACAGACTGCTTGAGATCAAATCCTGGACGTGCCACTTCTAGCTGGTCAGATTCCTTCTCCGTGTTTCAGTTTTGTGATAATTAACATAATGATAATAGAAGCCACCTCAGAGGGTTAATATGAAGATTAAGTGAATTTACACGTGTAGTGTTTAGAATAATGCCTGGCATTTAGTATGTACTTGCTAAATGTTAGCTTTAATACTTACCATTTATTATTATTGTCGTTATTCTCATAGACGAAAAAAGTAAGGTCTGGAAAAGCTAATCGGCTTGCCCGAGGTTTCTCAGCCTGGAGGAGCTGGGCCTCGGACGAGCCTGGCCAGCCCCGGAGCGTGTGCCGTGCCCTGCGTGCTGTCGTGGGCGGTCTGCTGTAGGGCCAGTCTGGTGCTCGGGCAGCGGGGAGCACATTGTCAGCATGAGGGCCCAGGAAGTTGAGGCCGGCTCTAAATTGGCATTTTCCCACAGTGTTTTTTGGCAGATTACAGGGTGGTTTCCTTTCTAGAAATCTGGTTTACCTCCCTTTGAATATTGGTAGGTGGAGTTAGTGGTTTACTGGATCAGGGGCCAGCAAACTATGGCCCTCAGGCCAGATTCTACTCACTGCATGTTTATAATTAAGTTTTATTAGAATATAGCAAGGTCCATTCATGTATCGACTATGGTTGCTTTTGCACCAATGGCAGAGTTGAGTAGTTTCAGCAGAGACTGTCATGTGCAAAGCCAAAAATAATTTACTTTCTGGCTGTTTACAGAAAGTTTGCTGACCTTGACTTAGAGCAGTGGTTTAATGTTTTATAAACTTTAGTTGGCATCATATTCCCCAGTCCTACCTCATAGATACAGTAACTGGGGACACCGAAGGCCCAGAATCTTGTTTTTAAGATAGATCTCAGGTACTTTTGACTTTTTAACTACATACATAAAGAAACATCACCCAACACATCTTAGCAAGTTCTTACTCTGAACCAGGCGCTGTTCTCGGGGCTGATAATAGCACAGTGAATAATGCAAAGTCTCATGGAGTTTACTTTCCAATAGAGGGAAGTAATAAATTGAAAAGTAAGTAGACTATAGTTTGCCAAGTGGTACTGATTGCTGAGTAGTAAAGTTATGTGGAATTGTGTAGACTGGGTGTGCAGTCAGGGAGACTTCTCTGGTAAGGTGAGACTTGAGCAGAGAATGGAAGAAAAGTAAGGAAATGTGAGTATCTGAAGAAGGCCTTTTAAGACCTAAGTATAGCAAGCGCGAAGACTTAGAGGCGAGGGCATGGTTGACATGTTTGAGGGAAAGCGGTGACATCTCTCTGACTGGAGGGAAGCAAGCGGGCGGGTGATAGAAGATGCAGTCTTTGACCTAGAATATGTGTGGCTCCATTTAATTCACCTGAGGCGGTCTTTAGTATTGCACAGTGACTTGGTGATTGTGGTCATCGAGACCCAGGATTGGATCCTGGCTCCATAACCGCGTAGCCATAAATGTACTTTGGGAAGTTAATCTCTCTGAGCCTAAGTTTCTAAATCCATAAAAGAGAAATAACATTATCTCATAGAGTGTTTGCAAGGACTGTAGTGTTTAGAGTGCTCAGCAGATGGTAAGAATTCGATTAGTGATCGCTATTAGATATTATTAATGAGCTTTCTTTCTCTACCACAGTTGTGTTCTCCTGGCAACAGATGTGGCAGCTCGGGGCCTGGACATTCCTAAAGTCCAGCATGTCATCCATTACCAGGTAGGGGCATCAGGGAGCTTGTAGGCATCTCCCAGCATCAGATGGAGGAATTTTTAAAGCCACAGTTGGGAGAGGGAGGAGGAATTGTTGGTCCCAAGGTCTCAGGCAACAGAGAATACTGCTGCCATCTAGTGACCGACCAGCTGCTGTCACTTTCGGTACACTGTAGTGAGGTTTATTGTCAAAACCTCTTGGCACTTTCTGATGTCAGGGAGCCCCTCTCTCTTTTACTCAGGCAAGCTACCTGACATCTTAGTCTCTTCCGTGAAATGGGGATAATAAGTTGAGCATATAATACGGTTACTTTGGTGTAGAGAGTAGAAGAGTACGCTAGTTAACACCTGCCTGGGCTTAAATCCCAGCCGTGTAACCTTGAGCAAGTTATTTAGTCTCTTCGCACCTGTTTTCTCACTTGTTAAATGGCAGTTACTCTACTGTTTATTTCTAAAGTTCTTATTAAGGTAAAATTAAGTCATTCCATGTGAAGAGCTCAGAAAGCCGTGTAGCACATCATCAGCACTTAGGTGTTAGCTGCTCTTGGTACCAGCGTTAATGTTAGTGTGTACACCTAGTGAGGTTCGCATAGAGTGGCGGTAGGAGTATGGGCTCCAGAGCCACACTTCTAGGGTGTGATGCTTGCTGGCTGCTTCATAGTTGGTTAGCTTTGGGCTTGGTGCTTAGCGTCTCTGGTTTCAGTGTCTTTGTTTGTAAAGTGGGAGTGATAATGCTACCTACCCCTTAGGGTAGTCGGAATTAAATGAACTGATGCTGAGGAAGCACCAAGCACAGTGTAAGTACTCAGTAAATGGTAGCTTTTCTAGCATTATTATTTTTCCTTTTTAGTGCTTTATGCTTTAAAAAAAGCATAGGTAGCATTATTGCTCCCACTTTACAAACAATGGCACTGAAACACACTTGCTGTACCTCCTAGGTCTAAGCGGTTCTTCCTGGCCTATAGTTTGAGTAATCTTAGAGGCATCCATTTCATGTTATTTTGAGGAATTAATGGATAATGCATGCAGAGGGCTTAGAATTGGCTGGCACGATTATGGATTGTAATCCATAAATATTGGTTTTGATTACCATCATCAGTCATCCATGCAGAGTTAATGAAGAACCATTGGAGTGTTTAGAGGCAGGATAATGGTCAGAGCTTTGAGTCAGGAAGATGACACTGGCCGCTTTGAGCTGCGGCAGGGATGACTAGAGACCAAATAAGAAATGACAGCCATTTTCCACTTGTGGTCATGAGGCCCTAAACCAGGGCACAGGGGCATGGGAGAGCAGGCTTCACAGTGAACGGGCAATAAACCTGGGGACAGATTGAATGTGGGACTGAGGGAGAAGGGCTGGATCGGTCCACAGTGCTGGAGAGGTTTCTAGCTGCCTGGCTGAGACGAAGGAGGGTCCAGCTTTGGGTCGCTGCCCCTGTGGGGAAGAGCAGTGCTTAGTGATGGCCTCGTGGTGACCTCCCAGTTCCTCCTTTGGCAGGTCCCTCGCACTTCGGAGATTTATGTCCACCGAAGTGGTCGAACTGCTCGGGCTACCAATGAAGGTCTCAGCCTGATGCTGATTGGGCCTGAAGACGTGATCAACTTTAAGAAGATTTACAAAACCCTCAAGAAAGATGAGGACATCCCGTTGTTCCCTGTGCAGACAAAGTACATGGACGCCGTCAAGGTAAAAAGAAGTTAAAAGCTCCGTGCTAACGAGAGGAGAGGTCGTGCCGCACCCTCACCTCGACAGTACGACCCTTGGGAACTAAGTGATGGTTCTGCCAACAGCCAAACGGAGATTCAGTAATGGGGGCGCTGTGGAGGAAGGAGGAAGGGAGGAAGGGCCATTGGCCAAAAGTGAAAAATTTTCTTCCTGAACCCTTCCTTCACTGTCTACCCCTAAAGCCTCCACCACTGCCCCCCTCCTCAGGACAATGGCAGTGAGCACGGCTTCCTGATTTTGATGTCCCATGGGATGGCTGTAGGGAAGTGAGGTCAGCGTGCCTTGCCGAGGTAGATACTCAGGGTTTGTCACGTGCCTGCAGCAGATGCCAATAATTCCTACCTTTGGGTTATGTTTTAACTTGGCAGACATTTCTCCGAGTGGGTGCTGCTGTGGGCCAGAGTGTGTCAGGTAGCAAAGCAGGGTGGATTCTCCGTAGAGGTCCACTGGCTCGTGAGGCAGGCCAAGCCCATGTACCTGTACCAGGTTCAGGTACAAATGGAGCACTGTGGGGCTGGTGGACACGTGTTCACATTGGTGGGAGATGAGCTTTCCTCCCGCCTCCTGCACACAGAGATGTGGAGAGGTGAAGAGGAGATGAAATTCGGGGAGTTGAGGGAGCAGAAGAAGCACGGAACAGTCCAGGACCGTTGGCTCCTCTGGCTCGAAGGGAATGTTGGCCCCTTGGGGAGGTGTGGACGGTGAGGGCGGACAGTGGGAGGTTCCTGTTAGCAGCGTTGGGAGCCAGCCTGGCTCTCTGTGACTCCTCTACCCCACGTCACAAGGTCTCTCCCTTTCATTGGTATTTTCTGTCACTGAGTCCTGATCCCAACGCTCACGGGAGGGAGAGTTGAAATGTTTTTGGCAAAGGACAACATGAAAGAGAGGGAAGGCGGTTCTGTGAGTTTGCTGTCCCTGTGGTTGAGAGCTGGGCCCTAACTCAAGCTGTTGGGGTATTTCAGGGTCTCAGCTCAGCCATAGAAGCCAGCCGTAGTGCCTGGGAAGTGGTTCCCTTTGACACCTGTAGACTGGCAGTCTGACCGAGGCGGGCGTCCAGGGGGGCCCGTTCCAAAGGTTTGTTGTTCAGAAAGCAGCTCTTGTGATTCCGTGTAATGATTGCCCTCTGCGTTTTTATCGGGAGCCATTCATCTCAAGAGCGTTTTTTAGAAACACAGAGTTTAATTGAGACCTTTCCTCGCAGAGGCCTGAACCCTCTCTCAGATGAACACTTTGTTCCTTCCCCCCAGGAGCGAATCCATTTAGCTCGACAGATTGAGAAAGCGGAGTACCGGAACTTCCAGGCTTGTCTGCACAACTCTTGGATTGAGCAGGCAGCCGCTGCCCTTGAGATTGAGCTGGATGAAGAAATGTATAAGGGTACGTGGGCTGCGTGGGATTCGAGCAAGGGTGCATTCAGCTGCTTTTCTTTTCTTCGTTTTTCTCTTCAGCTTTTGTCTCCTTGGAGCCTCTCCACTCCCACGGTCCTGTCAAAATCTGCGAGATGCCTTTCCTTCTTTGAGACAGGCCCTAGTCCCACATGAGCCTGAAGCCTTTGGCCTTTCTTCCCTGTCTTGCTTGTCTGGAGCCTTCCGCTGCATCCCTCATGTTGAGATGCAGTGGAGTATAATGACATCGGGGACAGGGTCCCAGCCATACCACCCGCGTCTGAGTGCTGGCCCATTCCCTTCCCTGGCTGTATTGCCAGGTCAGGTTTCTTAACGTCTCAGTTGTATCTCGGCTATCCTCATTAGAAAAAGTGGTTCATAAAGTACCTACCTCGTAGGGTTGTTGCAAAGATGGCTTAAGTTAATGAATACAAAGTGCTTAAAACAGTGACTGGCACGTAGAAAGTAGTTGATACATTTCTTATTTATTTATTGCTATTTATTTATTGTTATTTATTGCTATTATTGTTTCTACTACATGTCTTCCAAGCTAATGGAACATCGCATCTGATCTTCTCCAGACCTTATGACATAAATGGCAGGAATTTTATCCTTTTACATACAGGAACTGGAGGCTCATAGAGGTGAAGCGATTGGTGCAGGAAAACGGCTCCACCACCAGGCGTCCCCGGAGCCCCTACTCTGAACCTGGGCCGGAGGCTAAGGGTTCGGGGACAAACCTGTGTGATCTCTGCTCTAGGAACGGCCCTGAGTCTAAGTAGTAGAACCACATCTAGAACTGAAAGCCCTGGAGTTAGAGCCAGTGTTCTTTCCAGCCCACAGTGGGCAGCTCAGCTGGGATGTTGGCATCTTGGGGTCAAAGCCACCAAGTCCAGAGGCCGACTTGCTGCGCTCTGCTCAGCATGGAAGCCAGGAACTGAACCGCTGGGCTTGATGACAGGGAGCCGCTTTTCCTGGGAGGTTGGGCCTGGGGCTTGCTTGGGCTGTAGATGCATGAGGCCCTGGCTTCCCTTCCTGAGGACAGGCTGGCACAGAGCCCTTTGTTGTGCCCGCCTCTGCGGGCACAGTCACAGTGCTGGTGGGGAGATACAGGAGAGCTGGGCTGCGTAGACAGTGTTCGCTGTCTCCTGAGGGGTTCGTTGCCGTTGAGTTGCCAAACCCCAGGCAGCAAGTGGGCGTGTTGTAGGAAAACTGACCTTCAAGTCCTCAGACTTGGGTTCTAATCTGTTTGACAGCTA
>NW_011889148.1:976462-978265 GCF_000151845.1 Pteropus vampyrus
ACAATCCTGTGGTGTGTGGGCACCGTCTCCATTTCACTAACGTGGGAGTTGGAGCTCGGAGAGGTAAAGTGTCTTGGCCAAGGTCACACAGTAAGTAGTAACAAAGTTGAGATTCAAACTCAGGCTGGCTCCAGAGTCCCTTTGTGCTTAAAATAGGAACCTAGTCAAAAGCAAGGACAGTATGTACTTTTTGTTGTTAAATATTCCCATTGATTTAAAAAGTTTTGAAAAGAAATGTACAGTTAAAAGAGCAACTCTCAAAGGAACTTTACAAGGAGATGGCTTCATGGGGTGGGGTAGAGAATTATCCATGAAGTGGATTGCTGGAGTGACCAGCTGCTGTTGACAAGCAAGGTCACTGTCATGGATGACTAGATTTGAAGTTACAGACTGCCTCTGACTTAATAACTTTTTTTGATTTTACAGTTGTGCAAAAGTGGTAGACGCATTCAGTAGAAATCATAGTTCGAATTTTGATCTTTTCCTGGGCTAGTGACACGCGATGAGGTAACTTGCGATGCTGGTCAGCAGCAGAGCTGCAGCTCCAGGCCAGCCGGGCGTTCACTGGGGTAAACTGCCGGTTTGTGACAGTGTACTGTCATCAGCGTTTTTTTGGATATTGTATTTTGTTTTCTCATCTCACCGTGATTACAAAACACCCATCTGTGTCTCCTTCTGGTGAGAAGAGGAAGGCGACTCCTGAGATGAAACTCAAGGTCAT
Organism: Pteropus vampyrus; assembly: GCF_000151845.1. Taxonomy (NCBI): domain Eukaryota; kingdom Metazoa; phylum Chordata; class Mammalia; order Chiroptera; family Pteropodidae; genus Pteropus; species Pteropus vampyrus. Next base: position 977,184 of record NW_011889148.1, read on the forward strand.
TGCCCAGCTGTAGGCTCATGTTCGTGTTCTGAGCATGTTTAAGGCAGGCTAGGCTGAGCTCTGAGGTTTGGTAGGTTAGGTGTATTGACACATTTTCCAAAGGATATTTCCAGCTTAGGATGAGTCTGAGACGTAACCCCGTCCACATCCAGGAGCAGCTGTCTTAGTCTCCCTGAACTCTGCCATGGCTGCTTCTCCATAGCGCTTTCCCTTGGAGGAAAGATCTGAGGGAAGAGAGCAGTGGTTTGGATTTGGCCAGTGGTTTTGGGAAACGGTAAAGCAGAGGGTGCGAGCGTGGAAATAGTGTGGCCCGCCTCTCCTGGGCGTTGACTAAAGTGAGAGGCTCTCTCCTGGGAAGAGGGTCGCAGCTGGGCCATGGCGGGCCCCTAGGCCTGGAAGCACAGCACAGGGAAGGCTTGGGATTTCTCCAGCCAGTCTGCCAAAGAGAAGGCTCTGCTTTGTGAATGCTGCACAAGCCACAGATGCAGAGAAGTGGCAGCCAGTGCCACTTAGGCTGTGCTCGAGAGCCTGGCTGGGCACCCAGGACCCATCCCACACCCCTCAGAGCGGCCAAGGGCATTCAGTTTGGAAACAGGGATCCTGATGCTCAGAAATCATGTAACGTGCCCCGCTACCCCCACTCTTCCAGGGTACTGTCACAGACCTCGGCACTCCTACACTCCTACCCAGAGAAGGCGGGTCACTGAACCAACTCAGAGATTAGGGTCAGATTCTGTGGAAAAGTGACATAATCACTTAGCTTGAGCCCTTGGGTACAAATTCTAGCTGAGAATGATGGGAAGCTGGGTCCCTGCCTGGAATTAAAGCACCCTGACGTCTGTGCTCACAGAGGCAGACGACTGACACAGATCCGACGTCTGTGTGCCAGGACTTGGAGCGGTCTGCTGAGAAGAGGCCGCCCAGGTCTCCTTGTGCATGGTCTGGCCGTCGGCAGACGCGCACTGCAGCCCTGAGAGTCTAATAAGTCTCTGCAGAACGGAACCTGTGAGTAGAAGGCCTGTGATTGCGGAAGGACCCCACAGGGCATCCACACCCCTGCATTTCCTCCCACAGCGAGCCTC
>NW_011889148.1:980070-988855 GCF_000151845.1 Pteropus vampyrus
CGGATTGTTGCCACACAAGGATAAGGCCTGGGGGCTGGATCTTCCGATTCTTCCAGAGAAACCCAGGTTTTCATATGAAAATTGCCCAGTGTTTAAATGTTGGCAGTTCTTTAATACCAAACGTGATAAACAACACATCTTGGGGCAAATGTGACTCTGGGGTTGCTCCATATCAACAGTCCAGTCCAAAGCCCTTACTGCTCAGATGGGATATCTGAGGCCCAGAGATGGAGAGTGACTTGTTCAAAAGCCACACTTTTCAGGCAGCAGAACTAGGATACTTCCGGCTTGCTAATCTATGCTCAGGGTGACACCCACGTCCCCTGGCTAGGGTTGCTGGTGCTAGGGTGTCGAGAGGGGGCAGGGAGCGCTGAGCCCCGGGGCTGGGGGCTGAGTCCCCAAAGCCTAGGACCCTGGGGACCTACATGAGTGCAGAAGTCTTTGATGTCCATCTCCTCGTCGACGAAGTGTCGGAAGAAGTCGGCACGGCTCCTGATGAAGGCCGAGGCGAGCAGGCGCAGGAACTGCACGATCTGGTCCGAGGAGCTCTGGTCGTTGAAAACCTTCAGCAGGCTGGACACCGAGCCATCCCTCTCCACCAGCTCCACCACGCTGTAGAACTGGACCCGCCACGACGTCAGACCCGCGGCCCCCGCTCCAGGGGACTCCCCGCCACGCGCATTTGCGTTTTTAAATCCTCAAGTTGAGGTATAAAAACCAATCCATCTGAGGTCTGACCAAAGCTAAGTAACAGGTAACTGGGGCGTATTAAGCGCCTTAGCCCGGAGTCACGTCTGGCAGCCATGATCTGGTTGGGATTTTTAGACATTTAGAACGGAGAGTCCTCCAAGCCCTCCCCGCTTCACTAACGGGGTCAGGGGAATGGGTTGGAGAGGGAATGGGACGAAGGAAGCTGGGGACATGTTTCCAGCCTGAGAACAGTGGCCCTGAAGAAGGCGCCTCCTCCCAGATGGAGGGCAGGGCCCCGGACCCCAGCCCCCCATGTCCCCCCAAGCAGGAAGCTGCCCTCGGGCCTTCCCCAGCGGGAGGAGCAAGCGGCAGGACCGCAGAGCTGTGGGCTGTGGAGGGGCTCGGGCCAGCGCCCACTCGGCCGTGGCGCCCAGGTTGACTCACGGCATTAAAGAAGTTTCGGAACTTGTGCTCCTCGAAGCCGGCAGCCAGCAGATCGTTCGGTGTCTGCAGCACACGCTCTTTGAACCTGAAGAGGGTAGACTGATGCTTACAAACACGGCGAGCGCCGCTGTGACTGCCAACTGTCACCCACTGCCCCCCCTCCCACAACACACCCGAGGAGGTGCATGTCACTAAGATGAAGGACTTTCCTACCTTTCCACGCGGACCACTCACTGACTTGTCCTGTCCTCCTCCTTGTGTACGATCCCAGGAGGTGCGTGTTATACCCGTTTCGCAGATAAGAAAATTGAGGTAATCACCACCCGCTCCCAGACACGCTGATTCTACTTTTCAAAAGTGTCTTGACCCTGCCCCTCCATCCTGTCCCCATGGTTCCTGCCAGACCGTCACCATTTCTGGTCCAGCCTTCCCTTGCTCCTGGTCCCTTCTCCACAGGGACCTCTGGAGTGACCTCCCACAGTCTTCTCCCTCAGTACAAGTGTCCAGGGAGGGCCCTGCCTCGCTCGCCAGCCACATCTCTGGTCCCGTCTCCCAGCCTCCCTCCCGCCCACAGCCTCCCCATTCTCATTTTCACCCCTTAGCACCCACTGTCCCCTCGGCCAGGGACGCTCTCCTAAGTGGTGTGCTACTGACAGCTCATCCCCACTCCCAAGAGCTAATTAACTGTTAAATTTTCAAGAATTTTGCCAGCCCAGTGTTAAATATAGCCATTATTTAAAAATCGAGTTATGTAAACTTAAAATTAAATAAATTATACTAAAAAACAAAGATAATAAATATTCAAAACTCATCATTTCCTAATCATTTTACTATTATTTATGCTCTCAAGGTTATCTGTCTATTGTGTATATATAGCAGAGATACCATTTGGACTGCGGTGTGTCTTCCCATCTCCCTGCTCAATGCCCCTATGATGGCAGCTTGAAAATCAATCACGACAGGAGTATTTATACCAAAGAAATCAGCTGCCACCACAAAGCAGCGCCCCCAGCCCTCCGCAGTTAAACCTTTGCCAGCACTGACCACCTTTCAAGACTTGATCCGATGGCCCTTGCTTTGTCAGTAGTGCATTGTCCTCTCTGCCCCCACCGCAGGCCGCTTAATGGCACAGCCTCGTGTCCAGGTACTCTTGCGGGGCACGGGGAGGAGCCCCACCTGGTCCCCGGCCCCAGGACACAGAGCTTAGCAGCAGAGACGAGATATGGACCCAGTGACCATGGTCCACTGAACGGGGGAAGCAACTCACGCAAGGACCATGTAGAGAGGCTGGGGGCAGGGTGGGGGCGGGGTGGGGGCGGGGTGGGGGCGGGGCTGGCACGTGCAGGGCTGCAGCCCATCCGCTGCAGAGGAAGGCCAGACTCCAAGGAAAACACAGGAGGGGGGTTTTCATAAGAGACTAAAGACAGAGAGAAAGGCCTGGAGAGACTGAGGTGCCCTGTTGCAGGATGGGAGGAGGTAGGAGGGGGTGGAGCGGAAAGAGATCTACACCAGAGGTGGGGAGTTTTCTGCCCAAAGGCAACCTGCCCCTGGCTGGGCCTGGTATCTAAGTCTGTTAGGGCAGTTGCAGATAAGCGCTGTGCTGGGAGTCGCTGGGAGTCGCTGGCTCCCCCTCTTCGCGGTGTGAGTGATGGTAAGGCGCCTCCATGAGGGCTGCTAGAGGGCCCCTGGGTCACTTGGTCCCGGGGAGGGGGGATTAACACAGCTCTGCACCCCCATCCCGGCTCTCCTGCCCCTACTCCCTACCCTCCCCACCGCTGCCCCTCTGAAGCATTCCCACATTCACTGCTCACCAATGACTGCTGACCCCACTGCGCCAGGCACTGGGGACACGGTGATGAGTGTCACCCAGGCTAGGAGTCACGCCCCCATGAGGCAAGGGAGGGGAAGGAGTGTGGCATTGGGACTTGGAGCACTGGCTCTCTCCGCTGACACCAGCTTCATTGTGACCATGGGAAGGTGATGTTGAGGCTCAGTTTACTCAATTGTAAAATGGGGGTAACATCAGCCTCGCTCATCCCACTGTCTGCTGGACACCCACGCTCCGATGGCCCCCAGACATTTCAGACTTAGCATCGCCAAAATGACACTCCCGACCTTCCCTGCCTCCCTTTGCAGCAAGTGGCTTCTCCGTCCTGATAATTCTCAGGCTAAATGCGTGGCAGTCATTCCTGACGCTCTCTCTCCGCTCACACGGAGGTGCCACACCGGATCCGGATCCGTGGGCGAATCCTGTTGACACCACCTGCACAGGTACCTGGAATCTGAGCACTTTCTCCACCGGCTCACGCCCCCATCACCTCTCTGACGGGTCCCTCCCCGAGCACATCCGCTGCTGCCCCCTTGCAGACCCCACCCGGTCTGTCCCTACCCTGCACACGGCAGCCAACAGGTCAGGCCCCTTGCTCTGCTCAAACCCTCTGTGGCTCCATCTCGTTCAGGCTGAAATTCAAGGTCCTTATAAAGGCCATGAGGCCCTATGTGACCTGCTCCCCTCACCTCCCCAACCCTTATTTAAAACTGCAACCCCTCTGGACAACCTGGCTGCCTTCCCTGCCTGATTTTTCCCGCACTCACCACCATCTGACACACCAGCACTGTTTGGATGTACTGTCCATCCTCACCTGTCAGGACGCAAGTCCACAGACAGGGAGTTTTGTCTCCCCTACTTGCTGCTGCATCCCCAGGGCCTACAGCAGGGTCACGTGTGGTGCCTCGTTGGGTGATGTCTGCAGGGAGGGAGGGCGCCTTGCAGGGAGGAGAGAGGTTCGGAAAACAGAGCAGGCAGGGCCGGGATGGAGTCACGGGGGGGCTGGGCTTGGCGAGCATCACCTTGCTGAGTCCTCACGACAACCCCCTGAGCTATACAAAATTATCCGCCCTCTACAGATGTGGAAACAGAGGCTCAGAGATGTCAGGTCACTTGCTCAAGGTCACATGGCAAGTAAGCAAGAGCATGAGGTCTGACCTCAAAGCCCAGGGCCCCTGCATGGCACCATTCCAGGGGACATGGGTGGTGGGGAAGACCCCTGCACTGCGCTGTCTCCAACACCCGCAGGGAGATGGAGAAGGGGAGTGAGCTGAGATAGCTGACTCTCGGTCAAAGCAGCCTCAGCCAGCTTGTCATCCAGGAAATGATACGAATGGCTCATTCAAAATAAGGAACAAGTGGCTTAATTTCTGTCCCCTTTGAGGGACTCTATATTTAGAACAGATCATGGCCTTAACCAAGGCTGACTTTCCACCCTCCGCCCCAGGAAGATACCTAGCAATGTCTGGAGACACGTTTTATTGTCATGACTTGGAGAGGAAGATGCTCCTGACATCTAGTAGGAGGAGGTGAAGAATGCTACCAAACGTCCTGCAGAGCATGGGACAGCCCGACAAGAATGATCCTGCCTAAAATGTCACTGGTGCCTCTGCTGAGAACGCTGCCTTAGCAAAGGGGTTCTGGGACCAGGTCCATGGATCAAGCCTGAGTGTTCTGTGGCCACAGGGTCACAGGTTCCATCCCCAGCTGCTGTATGCCCCCATCTCCAACACGGCAGGCAGCTAGCATCTCAGAACATCAACGCCACTGCCAGGCAGCCCTCCAGCTCATTCCCTGAGTAAAGCAGCCTGTGCCAAAGAAAAACTCTCAGGGAGATTCGGGGCTGACATAGCAGAGAACACAGCCTCGGAGCCAGGAGCCCACCCAGTGGCCCCTCGGCCCCACTCACTTGAGGATCTCTCTGTTCTTCCCCAGCAGAGATTCCAGGTAGGAATAGCCCAGGGCCCGGTAGAAGCAGTTCCCATCCCCCTTGGTCTTGCGGATGGCGGTGAACCTTTTGCTAAGTTCCTGCGGGGGAGAGAGGGAAATGTGGATGTGTGCAATGACACCCCTCTGTCGTGTCCTGTCAGAGCCGGGTCTCCACCTCGCCCAGGCTGCCCGCCCCTTCCGGTCTCCAAACTCTCATTCATCCCACAAATATGAAAATACGCTGACTGTGTCCTTGTGTTAGACACCGGGTGATGACCGGGGACCTGGGCCCCACCTTCAGACAGTCTGAGGTCTAGCAGGGAAGCTGGATAGTTAGAAGTTTGAGATAGGAGGACTGGAGAAGCATCACAGTTGGGGCAGGGGGAGGGGTCCGTGGAGCAATAGCGTCCACATCAGGCTTCAGAAGCCTAAGAAGGCTTCCCGGAGGACCGGCGCTGAGAGGAGCATTAGGGGTGTGCAAGGGGCGTGCATGGCAGGGGCGGCATGTGTGAGCAGAGGTGGTGAGGGCTGCAGCGTGGCTACAGGGCGGGCCAGAGGGCTGCAGAGTTGGCAGGAAGGGCCTCCTCGGGCATATGAAGCGGTCCGGCCCGTCCTTCAAACATTTCTCAAATGATATGGTCCTCCCCGTGACCCCCGCTCCAGCTCTGCTCCTGGCTGTCAAATTCCCTCCGAAACGGCCCGGAGTCCCCTTTGCTGCCTTTTAGGGCTGCACTCAGGGTTTTGAGAGCAGAGCTTGGTTTTCAAGAGGTTGGAGAGTCCCTGTTCCCATCATAGCCACGAGAAGGCTCGGAGCTGACGGGCCCACGGGCAGCGGGGGACGGCAAGAGGACTCTAGGGGGCAGGAGAGTCGCTGTGCCGCCCAGCCCATGTGCCTGCCCCAGGAAGTGCTCCCTGCAGCTGCGGGAGACAGGCCTGCCAACGGACAGAGAGGAGCAGACACGTGCTGCCCCCCCCACCCCCGCCCTGTTCTGTGAGCTGTCCCTGCGCCCTTCGGGCAAACTGCCCTTTGTGTAGCCCCGCTGGAGTGGGCTTTCCCTCCAGGGTGCTGATGGCTGCAGCTTAGGCATCCAGGCTGCCTGGTCCAAATCCCAGTTCATCCGTGCACTGGCTGTAGGACCGTGGGCCTGCCATTTAATGTCTGTGCCTCAGTTTCCTCGGCTGTAAATGTGGATAATAAAAGTACTGACCTTAGAATGTTGTAATGAGGTCTTAGAATATAAAGCCTGTAGGACAGTACCTAGCTTTTAAAAAAATTGTTTGGTTTTTTTTTTCCCCCCCACTAAAGGATTTCTCACTAAGGCAAATACCCAACATCAGAATATTCTGGGAGCCCTTTAATTTGCCCAGGGACCTGGTCCAAATGCTAAGTTTTTTGCCTTCAAAGCGGTCCCTTCTCCTCTGCTCCCAACTCTAGTTCACTGAATCTAGGATTCTCTCCTCCTGACCCTCTGTCTCACCTGGATTTTCCTCTGGTAAATTCTGTTTTCAGGATGATCTCGAAGAATTGATAGAATGTCACATTTTTCTGATATTAGGTTGAAAGATGTTTCACTCTGAAAGATAAAGAAGAGATTTCAAAAGCAACTGAGGAGCTTTCATCCAGCAGAAAGCCTTTGATCTGTAGTTACCTGACACAGCGACTGTTACCTTCCCACAAAAGGCACGTGTAACAATGTTACTAGGATCCTGCAGCCACATTCCCTGGACGGGGAGTCAGGGCAGCCCCATCTTGGAGCGGTACCATCTTTTAACTGCTGAACTGATTCATTTTATAGAATATAATACCTTAAACCTAGTGAACCTTCATGCTGGAGTATGAAATCTTCCTTTGCCTCCTCTGTCCTTCCTGTCTCGTTCATTCATTCCTTCTTTTAGTCATGCAACAATTCCCAAACATCCAACCTGCGTCAAGCACATGCTAGACATGGAGAGGTTAGAACATCTGGCCAGATCCACTACCTACTGATGAAAGTTCATAATGCAGCCCAGCTCAGAGTCAAGATCAACTCCAACCCAGGGAGATGAGTCTCTCATCAGTCGAGGCCTCAGGAGGGCTAGAAAGACTCATCTGGCAGGGAGCAGGTAATGACAGCTGGAAGCTCCAGGGCCAGGTAAAGCACAAGAGGCGTCTCTAACAGCCAGCTGCCCGCAGGCCATGGCTCTGCCTCATGCTTTTCCTGCCCGGACTCAGGGCTCAGACAAGTGGGGGACGCACCCCTGCCTCCAGCCCACCCCGGGAATGGCTCTGATTTCAGCAAGAAAATAGTGTAGGAAGAATTGGTGTTAAAGCCACTTGTAGTTCATAGTTTAAAATAAGTGGACCTGGTACCTGCACACAACCAAGGAGACAGGGCTTATGCAGTCGTCCACAGCTGAAATGTTGACGTTAATTAAGATTTTTGTAAATGGAAATTCAATCTTCCATCAATTTATTGCCATCATTTTTGACAATGTGTCACCGGAGCTTGTCACTGTCACTTTATGCCTCCAACCACAGGGGCCGTTCCCGGTGTCCCCTCAGCCTCCCAACTGACTAGACAATGATGTCAACCCAAGACCACATGTGCGCAGAGGAGCCTTTGATGTCACAAACCCCATTCCATCTGGAAAAACGTGTCTGGATGTTTGGTGATTAGATTTCTACAAAGCTTGCTACCTGGAGCAGTAAGTGACTTAGCCTTCTCCACATCAGACAGGCTCCAAACTTCTATCTGACAATGAGCTTCTTAGGTCCGGATTCCTGCCCCCGGCATCCAGGACAGAGGAGAGGCACTAAGACTGGGAACGGACATTTCTAGGGGGCCTGGATGTCCCTACCCAACAAAGTCTCCAAAGACTCATGGACCTCCCTCGGCACAAGACAGCCTGTCAAACCATCTGAGACCCTCCGTTCACCTGCCTGATTCCCCCAGGGCCCATCTCAGGGCCTGGAACAGAGCAGGGGATGAGATGTTTGTTAAATGAATGACTAAAAGCTACCCTCTTTCTGTACCTCCTCGCCCTCCACGATGGGAATCCACTGTCCCCACATGTGCTTTATTGTCACTGCCTGATGGCTCCTCAACAGCCAGGTCTCAGGCTCACATCTCTACCTTGACCCCCCCATCAGCGTACCTTTATAGCACATCCTCTGACCCAGGCTCTGAGGTACCGGCGGGCCTCTCACGGCGCACCGTGGCCCCTGGCCTCAGCAGGCAAAGGCGGCCCTCAGTCAGCTTAATCTCCCTCTGGGGCTACTGTGCCGGGCAACCTGGGCTGTGAGTCAGCCTCATTAATGAGGCCCAGCCACCGAGAAGCCAAAACTCATGGCGTGGCTTGACTTCAAGCTACCGACTCCTTCTCAGTGGAGGCCAGAGCCTCAAGGCTCACCCACCAGCAGGGCAAGGCACAGAACCTGGCTGACCTCCCTTCTCAGAAGGTCCTTGTCACTTCCCGAGGCTCCCAGGGACTCCAGCCCTGGCCTTGCCTGCCCAGGGCCTGAGTTCTCCAGAGTGGGCTGGTATAGGGGCTGGAAGAGAACGGCCTTTTAAATGCTCACTTCAGGGTATGAGGTATAATAAAGAATTTATGAAAGAATCAAAAGTATTTTTATTGAGGTGAGTCATCAAAAATGTTTGGAGGCCAAAAACTGGGGGAACCCTGAATTAGTTTGCTGTTGCTGCTCTAACCAATGAGCACAAAGTCAGGAACTTAAAACAACATGGATTTATGATGAGTTTGCATTTCTGGAGGTTCTAGAGTAGAACCCATTTCTTTACTTTTTGCGGTTTCCAGAGGCCACCTGCATCTCTGGGCTCCGGATCCCTCCTTCCCGTGTCACGTCTCCTCACTCTGACCCGCCTGCCTCCCTAAGGCCCTTGTGATTACACCACT
>NW_011889148.1:990430-996641 GCF_000151845.1 Pteropus vampyrus
CTGTGCCACCCTGCCTGGAATGTCCTCTTTCCCTAATCCTTCCAGAAGAATGTGTTCTTCAACACCCAGTTCAAGGCTTCTGTGAAGCCTTCCCCACACTCCCCACCACCTTGGAGAGCACCGGCTTCCTGCTGTGCTCCCTAAGCCCTTGGCCGGACCTCCCAGGCCGTGCCTTGTAGCTCAAGAATTGCTTGTGTCCTCTATGTTGACCAATGGGCACTTAGCTCCTGAGAGGGCCGGCTGTAGGTCTGTCTTATCAGTGCCCAGCGTGGGGCCTGACTAAAATGCCTGCTGGGAGCTTGTTTGGCAAATAAATGAATAAAGCACAGAAGGGTCCTGCGCTTTACTGTTCATGCCTGACACAATCCTTCATTTACCAAGCGTTACAGGCACTCTGAGTGAGCGTGAGACCCCTCGCTACCTAAAGCCCTCGCCAGTGGCAGCCCCGGTCTGACCCTCGTCCTTCCCAACGGGCTCTGTGTCCTCTACCCATGACTTTGAAATGGGAAAAAAAGAAGACTTTTTTTTTCAAGGGCATTCTCCTCTGCCCACCACACACGCACACCATGTGGCATCCACACCATGCAGCCCAAGGCCCACCGTGGTGCCCGACAAACAGCAGGTGCTCAATAAATGGTGGATGAATGGAAGAGAACAGACCCTAAACTTCCCTTACCCTCACCCCCATGATTCTCAGGCAGATGTCCTACTTAGTGGGTTAACCACTTCACCCCTCTCCAAGGCACCCAAGACCCAACGACGGGCTGAGGGCTTGGTGCTTTTGACCCCAACTGCCCTCTAGCTTCTGGTCTCATGAGTCCAGGGCAGACTGGAGGGTAGGATCAGAGGCCTCACTGTGCAGCACAAAGGCCAGAAGTTGAGGTTCCATCCTCACTGGCTCTGTTGTGCTCTTAGCTACCCACTAGCGGCTGGAAGGCATGCTGGCCTCAGGCTCCGTGGTGGCGAAACGCATTACTCCATCTCCTGCCACTCCCTAGTGGGTGATGCAAAACACCTGGGCCTTCTTCCAGGAGCAGCAGAGCCAGGTAAGCACTTGGGCACTGGGTAGAAGCAGGAAGCTGATGCTTCTGATGCCCCAGAGGCCTCAGCTGTGCCCAGCAGCAAGCTGGTTTGTCCAGGACAGCCCTGGCTCAGATGACCTGGCTACCCACGCCACACTCAGAATGTGTCTGGTGAAACCAAGCTTTGACCCATGCCCCTGCCCAGCAGCATCTAGCAGCGGTGACCCATTTCCCTGCCCAGACATGGGAAGGAAGAGGCCAAGCGCAAAGAACCAGGCACCCGTGCACACTTATTTCCAGGACTCTGTTATCACAAGAAAAGCTGCATCGCCTCACAGCATCCCGTTGTACAGATGAGCAAAAAGCTGCATGGTCCTCACAGCATCCCGTTGTACAGATGAGCAAATTAGTGCTGGGGAGGGGAATGGACCAAACAAAGCCTCTCAGTTTCCCAAGAGGTGGAGCAGATATTTGAACTCAGGCTGTGTGACCCCAAGCCACCATAAGGGCTACCAACCCTTATACGCTACAGGATCCCTGGAACAGGGAGCTCAGCGCTGAGGGGTTTTAGGTGGTCATCACACCCAGTCCGCTGAAGATTGCCTGACCCGCTTCCTGCAAGCCCAGAAGGTGCACGGATTGGGCAGGAAGAGCACTGGACTGTGAGTCCAGAGGCTGGCTGAGCCTCAGTTCCCCACCTGCCCAAGCCCCAGATTTGGCCTGGCTCAGAGGGCTCTCCGGCCCTTCCTGCTCAGACGGAACTGAATCTGGGGTTCCTTTAGTCTTCGCTTTGCCTGAACTTTTCACTCATGTGCCTCGCAACTTGAAACAGCCTCTCCGTGTGGGCCCTAACTCCAAACACCTTGTGTTGAGCAGGATGGAGAGAATGTTCAGTGATCCAGCCACCCGTGCACCCCTAACGGGAGGGGGTTCTCTGATGGCTGAGACATCGGACAGGTGGGGCCGTGAGCTTCCGACTAGGGACTACTTAACACACAAGGATGCCCCTTAGCCTGATTCCCCGTCGAGGGCGCCTACCTTGCGACTTCAGGGCTGCACCCTCGGGGCAGCTGGGACGAACGCGCGGGGACAGGGGCCTGGGGTATCGGTGGGTTCCCTTCGCTGAACGTCCATGGTGGATAGCGGGGCGCGTCCCGGGCCCTGCAGAACCTTCCGAGGAAGGACAGGGGCCCCCAGCATCTGTCTGACTCAGTATTCCAGGACGTGCGAAAGCCAGGGGTTCGCGCTGAGACCTGAGCCTCGCGCCAGAGCCCCCCATCGCGTGAGTGCACATACGCCACGGCGGCGACCCCGCCTACCGCGCCCCTTCCCCGCTTCCCCTGCCCCACCTCCCGCCACGACCACTGACCATAGTGACCGGAGCTGTCGAGCTAGGTCCCGCCCCCGCGAGGAGCGATCCGGTGCGGGAGGGCGCCGCGGGAGCCACTGGCTGGCTCCGCCGTTGGGTCGGGCGGCGGGGTCCTCGAGGGCGTGGGGGCGAGCGGAGAACACACCCGACCGCTCCGCAAACCAGAGGCGAGACCTCCACTGTGTCCCAGGAAGACACACACCCTGCGATTGATGTCTGAGGCGGGCAATCAGAAGCCGAGGCGCAGGACGTCACAGAAAGTGGGTGGGACAACACGCGCCTTCAGCCTATGTTTGAGGGTCTATTTGACAGGGTACCGCCCCTTTTTAAAGACACAGGAAGCTTTTAACTTGCGAAGGGATTAGCCCAACCTAGAAAGAGAGGTGTTCATTCGTAAGGGCTGAAGGGCTTTTGACCCAAACTGCAAATTGAGGTCTTTTGAAAGGTTAGCTGGCTCTTATTAATTCATAAACAAGGTCACATAAGTATAGTTCTCTCAAGATCAGAGGACAGGCACGTGTCCAATAACATTAACTGCCTGCCCTTGTGTGGCTTCTAAATAATATTTTACCCTCTTCCAACTCATGAATCAGTAAGTTGCCAGGCACCCAGTTAATGTGTGTTGAATAAATAAATTCCCAGGATTGTCGATTCTGGACCTTGAGAATTACATGGCTATATGTGAGGCATAGATCATGAACCAGGTTTGGTGACTCACCTGGCATACAAGCTCGTTATTACTAAACATTAAACAGAGGGATATGTATCATTTAAAGATTCATTCACCAGCCCTTGACCCCTGGAGGAGGTGCACTGAGTGAGGAAGGGAAGGCTTGTGGGGAAGGAGGCTGTAGTACACTGCATCCGCCCCTTTTCCAAGTATTAAGACTTCTGGGAGCATGTGTTAAGCAATTCCCCACCCCACTCTCACTTTCCTACCCCAGCGAGGCTCCTGGGAAGACAAACATCTGTGTCTTCCAAGTGCTTCCAACTGTCTTCTTTACCAGGTGGGGAGTGTGGGGGCAATCGAGGCTCAAGGAGCAATAACAATAATAGCCAATTTTTATTGAGCACTTACTCTGTATCGGGCATTGTCTTAAACTTTCAACCTTTATTATCTTTCTTGATTTTCTCACAATTAGTTTATGGGGGTAGTTCCTATTATCCATCCCTATTTTACAGATGAGGAAACTGAGGTACAGGAAAGTTAAGGTACTCGGCCAAATTCACACAGCACACACAGTCCCAGGCAGGCTGATCCCAGAGCTGGTTTCGAAGTCACTTCTCTGAGGAACCGTGTATATGACTGTGGCGGGGCCTATGTCCTCCTCTCATCCCTGTTTACTTTGGGGAAGTTTCTGGTCTTTTTTATAGCCAAGGAAGCCAGAGAGGTGACAGGAGCAGCTTGGTGCTGCTCAACTAGGACAAGGCCCAGCGGGACTGGATCCCCGGGCTGCTGACCCCGTATCTAGTTCTCAGTCCAGGCTGTGTTAGGCTTCACTTGGTGGAGGAATGACTGAGTCAGGTGCGGCCCCACGGGGTGCAGGCAAGGGGTCTGCCAGGGAGAAGAGGGAAGGGCTTGCATGGGTATTGCCTGGAGCCTGGTCTCAGGCTTAGCCGTGGTCAAGCCCACATCTGAGATATTTGGGGTCCCCAGGAGGAGGACCCTAAGTGAGCTTCTAGGAGCACTTATGCTGGTCATCGGTAGCCCTGAGCCCTCGGCCCACTCGCCTCCCCACCACAGGCCACACAGCTCCGAACGGTGGCAGGAACACTGGGCTGTGTTTGCAGCCACCCTGGGCCTCAGGCTGGCTAGACTCTGCCACTCATTGACTGCTGTGCGGCCTCAAGTGATTTCTAGGTCCCCCTGGGCCTCCAATCCCTCGCTCGATGAGAAGATCAGACAATCTGGGGCATTAAAAAAGAAGATATTTAAAAGCTGTTTTTAGTAGTGAAGCTTTTAAACAAAACACAGTCTTACCCAGAATCTCAGTATATGTGTAATGGAATCCTCAACTACAGCTCGAATAAGCAAAGGAAAATTGCTTTTTAGTCTGTAACTATCTTTTTAGTCTGTAACTGATCAGGCCCCTTCCTGAGCTCTCTAAAGCCTGGTTAGAAAAGAAAAAAGATTTACAAAGAGTCCAGCCGGTTTTCAAACTGGATCTGAATTGAAAATGTGAGTAGACCTTTTAGGGGCCTCCCCATGGCAGGAATGCACATGTTCTGTCTGAAATGAATTGTCTCCCTTCTCCCTGCACCTCTTCTACCTAACGTCCAAGTGTCTGGGTAGAGGGGTCAGGGGATGGTTGCTACAGCCTCACAGGTTCAGAGAAGAAAGTCTTGTCCTCCAGCAACGGACCCGAAGCAAAAGGACGCCCTCGGCATCTGGGGATGGGCTCTGTGGCCCGTGTGACTCATGGTCTGGCCTTTCTCAGAAGGCTGATTCCACCTCCCTCTCTACAACATGACCCCAGCCCGCTTTTCCCATCCTCTCGCTCCCTCACTTCCCCACATGCCCGGGACATGAGCTTAAGCGCTTGGCTTCAAGTGCCCAGCACCTTCCTCATGCTTTCCCACCTGTGAGTCTCTGCTCCTCCTGGAACGACCATTCCACGGGCTGCACTGGTCAGATCCCACCCATCCTTCAAATTCTGGCTCCTCTTCCATGAGGCCTTCCCAGATTGCTGAGCCGGTCATTAATTCTTCCGAATTTCCACCATATCATATCTGTCCTTCTCTGGTGCTGATGCCTTGTGACTGTGATTTGGAGGGGGTGGTAGGACATGGTAATTATAAGTGTGGGCTATGACATCAAGTATATTCATGTCATGATTCCTATGGCATCGCTCCCTGAGCAAGCCAGACTTCTCTGAACCTCAGTTTCCTTGACTGTAAAGTGGGGGTATTCATACCTATCTCAAAGGGCAATCAGGAAGACTAAGCGAGATGACCATAAAAAGCATGTGACCCTGTGATCCCATAAGTGCCCCATATATGTGGGTTTTGCTTGGCGGTTATTGGGGCCTGACTCTTGTTCATCCTTGTGTGACGAAGCCTAAAGGGGACAGTTAAAGATTTGCACGTGGCAGGAGGAGCCCCAAGGTGGTTAGTGAGTGCATTCCTGGAAAGAGATCATCTGCATTCTTCCTGGATCAAGGAACTGAAGCTCTGACAGTCCCAAGCAGACACACCCGTGTGGGCAGGAGCTGTTTTAACGCAGGTGAATTTATTTCCCTGGCGCTCTTTACATTGTGCTATTTTGTGCACTTGACTTTCTCTGCCCAGGGGACCAGGACCCCGGGTTGTAAACTGCTTCACCTACTTCACGTCTGTGCAGTATGTCAGTCCCGTCCTCCTCCCCACCCCCTCACACCAAAGCCTGCGACCTTGAGCTGGAAAACTCATTGAGATACAAATTCATGTGTTGCTTCACCGTTGGGGAAGGTCAGAAAGAATCAGAACTAGAATTAGCCCCGTTCACCTTCCCTACCACTGCTTCAGGGAGCAGAGCTGTGGACCAGCCCCGGAGTCGGTGGGCTGCCCTGGCTCCCACCTCCAGGGGCAAGGTTGAGAACGAGGCTTTTATTTTTGAGAAAAGATCTTTCCAGAAAGAACAATGGGACTTGGGGGATTGGAGGCCTGGAAGATGGGTCTGGCTGAATAGGAAGAACTTTCTGGAATTGGGAAAGGAATGAAAGCAGGTGTCCCAGAGCAGCGGTCACTTCTAGCATTCCTCCTCACTCTCACGTCATCTGCTGGACCCTGAGAAAACAGGCCTGTACCTCCCGAGGGAGTTCAGCACCCTGGCCTGACTGGC
>NW_011889148.1:997626-998776 GCF_000151845.1 Pteropus vampyrus
CTATGTGACACGTAGCCTCTATCGGTCCCCAATGACCCCACCTCCTATGTCCACAGGAATAATCCCCTCCTCTCAAGGGTGGGCTGGGACGAATGTCTCATTTGTGACAGAGTACAGCACAGCGATGGAATGTCGTTTTTGAGATTAGTTTACTCAAACACCGTGGCTTCCGTTTTGCTTGCTCTCCGTTTTCTCTCCCTTGCTGTGTTGCAAGCTGCCTTATGGAGAGGTCCACAGGGCCAGGAGCTGGGGGATACCCTTGGCCAACAGCCAATGAGGCCCTCGGTCCACTAACTTGTGAGGAGTTCATCTGCCAGCAGCTACGTAGGTGAGTTTGGTAGATGACTCTCCTCCAGTCAAGTCTTCAGATGAAACCGTATTGCTGGCCAATGGCTGGATGAAAGCCTTGTGGAGAGACCCTGAGCCAGAAGACCCAGCTAAGCCATGCCCAGATTGATGACCCGCAGGAATAACAAGGGAGTCATGCCTGTTCATTGTTATGCTGCTAAATGTGGGGGCAATTTGTTACACAGCATTCAAAAACTGATACAGCCTCTCTTGCTCTTGGCCTCCGTCTGCTCCTCTTTGAAGCGGGGTAATGCTCCTTATAACTCTGGGTAGTTGTGTGTGTGAGCTCAGCTCTGGGGGTCACTTTCCCAAGCCCCCACGAGAAGCAGAGTGGATGTTCCATAGCACGATTCCTTAGTACTGCCCGAGTCACACAAATCAATGTCTAACGCAAACGATGCTTCAGTTCTGGGAGGGAAGAGAGCAGGATGCGGTGGAAGCGAGTAGCTGAGGGCCCCGCCTTGTCCGGGGGAGAGGGAGGCTCTCAGAGGAGGTGATTCTTGAGCAGAGGTCTGAAGGAAGAGTTGGAAGAGGTGTCACTGGTCCCAGCCTATTAGTCTCTTTCTTCGCCCTTCGTGATTTCCCATCCTAGCAGCTGTCGTGATTCATGACTATTCGTGTGTATCTGCCCTGGGTAAGCCATGATCGGGCAGCGATGAGGTCACCACGGTCCGCCGAGTCCCTGGCACAGGGCCTGGCACATCGAAAGCGCTCAAAAAGAAAAATGCGCCTAATGTCCCTTAGGGGTAACCAAAGACTGAGAGACAACGCATTAGAGATCGAGGGGACAGCCCCGGTGAAG
>NW_011889148.1:1000134-1010116 GCF_000151845.1 Pteropus vampyrus
GAAAAAAAGAAAATTTGAGACCCCCTGACCCTTCATGGGCAAGTTTTATAGCTATTATAAGATCTTATGAGATCTTATTTTTAGTCATATCTTCCCAAATATATCCTCCAGAGTTGGTGATAATCTATCCAGCCACTTATATATGTATATGTGGTTGTGTGAACATATATGTATGTGTACACGCATGCGCACACGGGCCCATTCTGTTTTTCTATTCCGTTCCCATCTCATTCATCCCAACTCCACGTGATCAAGGCCAGCAAGGTCTGAGAGGCTCGAAAGGGCCCTGTAAGCCCATGAGGCTTCGCTCACCCCAAAGCGAGGCTCTGCTGACTCCTAGGAAATGGATGCCATCCCAGCTCCAGTGGGATGCTGGCTGTCCCAAGGGCCCCTCCTCCCTCATGTCTTGGCAGCTGCCCAGGGCAACTGGCTGCTGCATTCCCATGATTTATGATGCTGTAGACAGGGGAAGGGGAGCTCTTCCCCAGGAATTCCCCTAAAGAACTCGTAAACTCCTGCCTGGTTTAGCAGGGCTCACCCTGGGTGGCTGCTGGGGGAGACAGCTCATCCTGGGAGGTGGCATGGCATCAGCCATTCCTTGGCACCTTGGCACCTTCCTTGGATAACCCCAAGGGCCAAGTGGTAGCCAAGTCCCCAAATATCCTTCACTTTCGGTCTCTACATGTTCCTTAAAATTTTCACTTAGAGATTCACTCCTTTGCTTAAAACTTTCATTCATTCATTCATTCACTCATTCACTCTGAGGATTCAAGGATGCATTCATCTAGCACATACTTACTGAGGGGTCTACTCTGTACCAGACCTCATACTGGGTGCTGGGATAAGTGACTAAGAAAGTCTCTTGCTGAGACTTTCTACCAGTGGGGAAGCTATAAGAATAAATGACTGAGTGATGTCTACAAGAAGATAAGTGCTCTTGAGTATCTTGGAGGAGGGCCTGGAAGCCCAGAGAGGAGCCCTACTCTCTCCTCCTGGGGCAGGGGTGGCCAGGGAGTCTTCATGGAGGAGGTGAGGCTGGAAGT
This sequence comes from Pteropus vampyrus, assembly GCF_000151845.1. Taxonomy (NCBI): domain Eukaryota; kingdom Metazoa; phylum Chordata; class Mammalia; order Chiroptera; family Pteropodidae; genus Pteropus; species Pteropus vampyrus. Next base: position 1,001,178 of record NW_011889148.1, read on the forward strand.
AGCTGGGAACAGGAGAGGTAGAGAAAGGACAGTCAGAGCAGAAGGCATCTCCCTCCAGGCACACTCAGGACCATGTACAGTTCTCAGCAGGAGCTCAGGTGGCCAATTGGCTGGCTAGAGACATCGCTTCTCCCAGTTCACAGCCCCTGAGGTGGAACCCCTGGAAGCCGAGAGCTGGTTTCATCCTCAGGAATCACCCTCTCACCTGAGGGTGATGCCAAGCTTATCACCTCAGCAAAATTAGACCAGCACTTCGCCATGCACACAGGTCCCCGCAAGAGTCTTATTAAAATGCGGACTCTGCCTTTCTCACTAGCTCCCATGATGCAGGTCCCTGGACCACACTGAGTAGCAGGGATCTACAGCAGCACGCTGTCCCTTGTTTCCATCTGGGAACCATTATATATATATTTGAACTTGAGCCATCCAGTTCATGATTCTTGCCTGTGCTACTTTCAACCTGTAGTATCAACTCTGAAAGGAGGCAGACGTGGGACCTGGCTCCTGGGCTGTGCAATCTTGGGCAAGGCTTTAACCTGAGCCTCCATTTTCCCATCTGTACAATGGGGACAGTCACTCTCACGGGGTTGGTATAAAGGCCGCACAAGTGGTGAGGAGCTCAGCGAGGTGCCTGGCATGCAGCAAGTGTCCAATGCACATCACCTCTTATTCTTTTTGTCACCAAACCATTTCCAGTTACAGTGACAGTTGTTCCATTTGAGGCCAGTGGACTTGAGTTAATGTCCCTGGTTCAACCACTGAGCAGCTATGTGACCTTGAATGAGCCACATAACTGCACTGAGCTGCAGCTTCTCTCTCTGTAATACGAAGCTCGGAGACCAACATTTTCTAGCCCATGGGTTATGGGGAGGGCTTGGTGCAGTACAGTGGTCTGTAGGCAGCATTCGGAACCACACTGGGAAGTTCTCACCATGGAGACAGCAAACAGGAACCTAATTCTCTGGATTCACTCACACGCACCCCCTCGTCCAAAACCGAACTCCTGCTCTGTGCCGACCACAGCAGGCATGGAGAGTTAGAGTCTAAGAAGTCACAGCTCCTGCCCTCACATGTCCCCGTCCACAGTGCTGGAGGAGCAGTTGAGGACTCAGGACTCAGTCTCTAGATTCTGAACGAATTGTCTCACACAGCACTGAATCGTGCGGACAACCGAGCAGCTGGCAGCCAGGGACAAGTGAGCTTTGGCACCAAAGGGCACAGAAACTTTGCAGCATCTTCTAGAGACATCTAGTAAGAGCAACGAGGAACATACTGGGGCCAGGCAGTTTGGGTTTGAAGAATTCGAGATGTTCCCATTTACAGCCTCGGAGCACAAGCCTTGAAGTAGCCCAGCCATTCCTGGGCTAAGAACAGGGATGGGCAGGGCATGACCCCCAGGATGAGGGGCTGGGAGCAAGGCTGGAATGCCCAGCGCCTTTACAGCTAGGGCCATGGCAAGGAAGCCTCTTCCAGACGGCTCCTGTCATCCCTGTCTGGCCCATTTCCTTATTTAGAGAATGGAACTCCGATTGCGGCACCATGTTGTAAGGCTAGAGACAAACAGAGACCCATTTAGAGTGTGGCGCCACATTCAAGAAACTAGAGCTGTCAAACTTGAAGAGAAAAGATAATATGCAGGAGGCCAAGAACCCCATCTTCAGAGACTTGAAGACCGTCCTGTGGGCGAAGGACTTGATAATTAGCTTTGTTCTTGGGGACGCCAAAGATCAGGATCTGTGAGATGCCAAGAAGAGTTGGTTTCCAATTAATTTTTCCAATTTTTGAATAAAGTATTTTTTCTAGTTATAAAAATTAAACATGCTTATTGCAGAAACTTTGGGAAATATGCAAAAGGATAAGGAAAAAATAAAAAATTAGAATCCTACAATCCAGAGCCAACCACTGCCAACATGGCCAAGCAGAGTTCTCAGATGGGATGGGGCAGCCCTCCCAGAATGCCAGGTCCAGCCCTATCATGCAGATGGGGAACTAGAGTCCAGGCAGGAGGAGATGGCTCTCCAGATGGGGTAGACCCCAGCTGAGACATTTAGGATTTGCCATGCCTCTAAAGCAGTGGTTCTTGAAGTGTGGCCCTGGGACCGGTGGCATCAGTGTCACCTGGGAACTTAATAGCCTTACTACCCCAGACCCACTGGGTCGGAAGCTCTGGGGGTAGGGCCACACTCCATTGCATCAAGGCTTCCTGATGAATGTTCAAATCCAAGAATCGTTGGCCTAACATGTGCCCATATCACAGGGAGGATGACGGGATACTTCAGATCTCTTTGGAAAGTGGATGTTGTGGGGAGGTCTGAATGCGAGAGGGTTTCCACGATGGACTGAACATTCACACCGCTGCCCCGCCCCCATCATATGTTGAAAGCCCTGACCCTCAATGTGACGGTGGGGGCTCTGGCCTCATGAATGGGATTAGTGCCTTACAAAAGTGACCCCAGAGAGCTCCCTCTTCCCTTCTACCATGTAAAGACATAGCAAGAGGGCAGTCATTTCTGAACCAGGAAGACAGCTCTCACCAGCCCCTGGACCGGCTGGTGCCTTGATCTTGAACTCCTAGCCTTCAGAACTGTGAGAAATAAATGTCTGCTGTTCAAGCCACTGAGTCTATAGTACTCTGTTACAATACTATTATAATACTGTATACTTAGCCTCCGGACAGTGGCCTTTGGACTGAACTCCAAACCTCGCAGCCTGGCCTTCAGGATGCCGCAATGGTCGCCCTGCCCACCTTCTCACACTGCCCGCCAGGTTCTTCGTGTTGCAGTCAAACTGGAAGTCCCCACCTCTGTGTTTCCTTCACTTTCTTCAGCCCTCCCCAAACCTCCTCCTTCTGAAATCTGACTCAAGCCCTACCTGAGATGTCCTCTTCGTTCCAGAGGCCCGTGAGACCAGAAATTCAAAGCAATGCTCCCTCCTTAGATCCTCCTCTGTTTAAACTGCTCTCAAGACCTGACCACACTCAGCCATTGTTATTGTATTTAGCTCCCTTAATTAGTTCAGTGGCCAAGTCCTACTCGACCACCCCACCCACTCTCCCTCTGAGCCTCCCATTCCTGCCTCCCGATAGCACCTGGAATACAGCAGACCCTCGATGTCCGTTGACTAAATAGCAGCATCTTTTCTGAAACACCCTTTAAAAGTTAATTTGCTGACTCACCACTGTTCACAGCTCAACAATTGCTCTTAACTTTCAACTTTTATCAAGCCAATCAACATCGGCGGACCTCCAGAGGTGAATTCTTTTCAGGATGCGGTAGTTGTTAGGATGACATCCCAGTGACACAAGAAAACCAAACCAGTGACTTCCATGCAGACCAGCTTTTTCTAACCTTGACCTAGAATGTCAATCTGGAGAAAGGACTCCCTTAGACACTCTCATCCAATTTTATAAGTGGAAAAGTACTGGAGAGGGGCTTTGCCTTGGCAAGGTGTCCCTGAGAGTAGCATTCATTCCAGGCAACTCTAGGACCCTCAGGTGGGTGGAAGGCACTGACTTGGCATTCAGCTTCTGGGAACCAGTGAGGAGACACTTCCCACAAATTCATTATCCACAGTCTGCTGCGCTCCGCAGTCTGCTGTGTGCAAGGTGAGCTCCCATGCATCCTGCAGCTCTGGGTGGCTCTTTACAAGAGTTTCTGTGACTCAGACAGTCCCGATAACCAGGCATCCATCCAAAGCTCCTCATTCTCAGATGAACCCACCCATGACAGAAAGGCAGCCCCAGATGCTGGTTGCAGGTCTCCAGCCTGGGACTTCCCACCTGGCTGCTGCTGCCTCCAACCCGGGAACCCTCATCTCTCTCTCTCATGGTCCCAAGCAGGCCTCTTCTTAATCTCTAACAATCCACCAATATGGGGAACAGCACCACCAACCCAGCTGGCTCCAGGACCCTGCCTGCCCTCTCACTGCCCCTAGGCCGGCTCCCGCCCTCTCGGGGGAGCTGGTGCTGAGACAAGGAGGCCAAGCAGGTAAAGAGATGGTCATGATGCTGGCAGGGCCTATGCGGCCGCCAGCTGGGTCAGTACAGGCTGGAGCACTCTGAAGTCTGGACACTGGGAAAAGGGGTCCTGGGGATCAGACCTTGACTCCTTGGACATTTCCCGAAGGGTCCGCTGCACCTTCTGAATCCCTGGTCTTTGAGGCTGTCGCCTGACCAGCATACTCTGGGTTCCATGAACAGCGAGATAAATTTCACAGTCTCCATTTTGTCCAACATAAATTCCTGGGAAGGGAAAAAAGCCTCTCACCTGACAGTGCTTTAGATCCCGGACACCACTTTGCAGGGACCGAAGCACCATCGAAATTTACCTGCATCTCCTGTAGCTTTCACAAGGGCCCTGAGAAAGATGTGGTATCAACGACTATTGGCAAATGAACATATCTAGGTTCTGAGAACCTAAGTGACTTGTCTGAAGCTGCACAGCCCAGTGGTGGCAGTTCTGAATGACTCAAGAGTCTAGATCCTCGTGTGACTCCTTAAGTGTGGCTGTCTGCCTCTTCTCACTGCTTCCTCCATGAAACCCATCCTGACCGCCCCTAGCCTCCCTCTCTGAAAGTCATTAATTTCTTGAGGATCAGGGGACCCTTTATCTCCTCCTTCGTCCGTCATTTTACCTAGCACGATGCTGAGCACATGCAAATCACTCTAAATCTAGTTTGAGTGATTGTTACGGGAGATCATTGGGACCCTGATATCATTGTGTAAATTCTTCCTTTTTCTTGGGAAGAAGATGTAATTAACGCAACTGTGACTACTTAGACAAATGTGCCCTTATGCAAAACTACATCATTTATATCACAACCTGAAGGAGTAAAACCCCAGGGAATGCCAGTTACGTGGCCTTCAACATGAATGGTGCCTCTGAGCTGTGCCACGGAGTGGCCTCGATACTGCCTGGGAAATTCTTGTGAGAAGTCCTTCTCAGCTCGGACACAGGCTTGCTGCCTGTCGACTGTCGCTACTGGACAACACTAGAGAAGGGATTTGCCCTTCGGTATTCCAGAGGAGCTAAGGACCCTGTTTGAATATTTCCGTTGAACCTGCCTCAAGTAGAGAAAGCAAATTGTGACCTAGGATGAAGCCAACACTGCAGATGGCAGGCAGGAAAGGGCGGAAAGGCCAGGTCCTTGATGATGCCACTGAGCCTCAGGTCCCACCATGCCCGAAACCCACCCGGCCACCAAACATCCACTCACGACTCAACACATGCCTGTTTGAAGAGTCAAACGACCTCGAAAAGAAAGGCCAAGGCTGTAGGACTCACACTTCCAGGCTGTAGGACTCACACTTTCAAAACTTACTACAAAGCTACAGTAGTATGACAGCGTGCTTGTAAATGAAGATAGACATCCAGATCGACGGGGCAGAACTGAGAGTCCAGAAATAAAACTTCGCATTTACAGCCAATTGATTTTTGACAAGGAGGAGGAGACAATTCAACGGGGAAAAGGGTAGGTTTTTCAACAAATGGTATCAGGACAACGAAACATCTTAATGTGAAAGAATGAAATCGGACCCTCGTCTTAGACCATATACAAAAATTAACTAATAATGGATCATAAGCCTAAATATTAGAGCAACAACTACAAAATTCTTACAAGAATGTAGGTATAAATCTTCACAACCATGGATTAGGTAGGCAATATTTTCTTAGGTGCGATGACTAAAGCACAAGTAACTGAAGAAAAAATAGCTAAATTGGATTTTGTAAAAGTTAACAACTTTTGTGCTATCATCAGTATGAAGAAACAACCCATAGAATGGGAGAAAATGTTTTCTTTGGGGGGGGAGAAATATTTTCAAATTATATATTTGATAAGGGACTTGTATCCAAAATATACAAAGAATTCTAGCAACTCAACGATAAAAGACAAACAGTCCAATTAAAAAATGGGCTAGGGATCTAAACAAACATTTATCCAAAAAAGATATAGAAATAGCCAATAAACACATGAAAAGATACTCCACATTATTAGTCATCAGGAAAACGCAAATCAAAACCACACGAGATACCACTTCATACCCACTAGGGTGGCTAAATTACAAAGACAGACAGTATCAAGTGTTGACAAGGATATGGGGAAACTAGAAGCCTCATACACTGATCATAGATTGTAAAACTATGTAGCCATTTTGGATAACAGTTTGGCACTTCCTCAAAATGTTAAACATAGAGTCACCACAAGACTCAGAAATTCCACTCCTAAGTGTATACCCAAGATGATTAAAAAGATATGCCCACAGAAAAACGTATGCATGAATATTCAGAGAAGCATTATTCATAATAGCCAAAAAGCAGAAACAACCCAAATGCCCATCGACTGATCAATGGATAAACAAAATGTGATCTGTCCAAACAGTGGAATATTATTGAATCATTTAAAGGAACAAAGTATTGATTTGTGCTACCATATGAATGAAACTTAAAAACATTATGGGAAGAAGCCAGATCTAACTGTATTTGGTGGCGGGGGTGGGGGTGGGGGTGGGGCGGGGGTTGGGGCCGATGCTGAAAATGTTTAAGAATTAGGTGCTAATGATGGTTGTGCAATTCTATACTGGAAACATTGAAGTGTGCTCTTAAAAAGGGTGAATAAAATTATTAAAATTAAAAATAAAAGATATGCTGTTGTCAGCGGAAGCCAGTCTGATCACATATCCTCCGATACCGCAGCATCAGCATCATGGCTGAGAGGGGATTTGTCCTGGTGGGGGCAGTGAGAAGGGGAAGCTCCGTGGACTTGACCGAGTCTGAAGTTTAAATTGAAGACCCTGCACAGAGCTCCCTCAGGGACTGAAACGCCCCTCCCACTGTATGCACATGTGTGTAAATGTGTAACCACATCTGTGTGCATCTTGGTGCACGTGTTTGCTGGTGTGTCAGCGTGTGTTCCGTGTGTATTGTTGGGGTTGCAGGGAGCACATTGGAATGTCTGTATGAGTATATACACTGTGCGTGTATGTGTGCATGTGTGATGTGCCAAGGTGGGTCTGCACATAAATTCCAGGCAGGGCAGGAGTCCCTTGACACCTGCCTCCGACCCTGCACCTAATGGGTGCTCATTCCAGTTTGTTGAGAGACTAATGGAGACCCTGAGACCTACTGCACGAGGAGTCCATGCAGCCACGGAGGGAGGGGCTGAGGGGGGCCTAAGCACAAATGCACCATGAGCTGAGCAGCTGGTTCTGCAGGAGGAGGAGGAAGCAGCTCGAGCCCTCTCCCAGCATCCCCTGCTCCCGCCGCTGTCCACAGGTCACTCAGGCCGGAGAAGCGTCCTGGAGCCAGGAGCCACCTTCTCATCCTGCTCTGTGTTCCCCTCCCCAAGGGCTTTGATCTGTCCCTCCCCACCCAGAGTCTGAGGGTCCTCCTGGCTGGAGACATCTGTGGCCGGGGCAGGGGCAGGGGCAGGGGCTGGGGAGGGACCCGGGGAGCCCAGCGCGCCTCTCCCTGGCCGGCTCAGAGTGCTGGACTTCAGGCCTCCGGGTTGCAGTCGGCTGCGGCCGCCTTGCTTCCCACCTTAAAAAGACCCAGAAGGGGGTCCCTTCCCTAAGCCGCTCCCTCCCTAAGCTCCTAGGTTGAAGGTCAGTAGGCTACAGATCCCAACTTTCATGTCTTTCACATTAGGATCCCATGGGGCCTGACAAGTCCTACATCTGCTGACTATACCCTGCCCAGGCAGAGTGCGCCCAAAGAGCCCTGTGGCCCAGGCCTCACTCCCCCTGTCCCCCAGCAGCCCGAGGCCAGAAGGGCACAGGCTCTGGTTATGGGGAGGACAGGACTCAGGAGGGTGACTAGCCCACAATCCCCCGGGACAGTGAGAAGGAGCTCGAGAGCTTAAGTTCAGAAATTCTGGCCCCTGGTCATGAACTTCGACCATAGCTTATTCTTCTGAGCATTACTTTTCTGCGAAATAGGTACTAGGCAGAATCGAGCAACAGTTGGGAGTTCCCGTTCAGGGGGAGGCCTGTGCCAAGCAGTCCCTGGTAGTGATCAGCGAGGTATAAGAATTTCTAAAGACAGTGCACAATAACCATGCACCTAAAAGTCATTATTTTATTGTTAACCGCCAGCATGATAGAAGGACTGAGTAAGCGCCTGGGACTGGACTGGGGGATCCCAACTCTGGTTCCCGGTAGAGCTGGTTCCTTAACTATCTGTGTGGCCTCAGTTTCCCATCTGTAAGGTAGCATCTACCACATCTTACGGACTCCTTTTGGAAGCTAACAGTCACCATGGAGAAAAAATAGGGGAAAAGGGGTGTGTGTGTGTGTGTGTGTGTGTGTGTGTGTTGGGAGGTGAGGGGACAGCAGCTCCCAGCCCCTGCCCCCACCCCTGGGCCAGCAGAATGGTCTCACAATACAGCCTCTCATGTCTTTCTGGTAAGTGACGTCATTTTCCAACTGCCATCGCTGCTCCTGCCTGTGGTGACACTTCCTCTGCAGCTGACCCAGCCGGACCTTGAGGCTCTGAGGTGAGAAGGGCTAGGTTACTTCGGTGCAGCAAGCCCGGCAGGGGCCAGAGGGGTCGCTGCCCACGGTGGTCTGCGTGATGATGGGGTGGGGGGAGGAGAAAGTTCTGGGAGGTCGGGACTGTTCAAAGCCCCAGGAGATGCAGAAGAGGGCATGTCGGGCTGACTAGGGTTTGAGCCCCGACTCAGCTCTTGGAGCCTCGTTTTTCTCACCAGAACCAGAACCGCCAGTCTGTGTCCTTCTGACCTCTAGGACTATGGGAGAACACAGGGTAACGAGGTTGTGGATGGCCTTCTATGGTGCAGGCCCGAGGGGGCACAGGGCTGTCCTGAGCGTACACACTCCCACCTCCGGGCCCCGTGGGGTGTGTTCAGACGACACAGGACATACCCGAGTGACCTCACTTCTCTGAGCCTTAGTTTCTTCCCCACAGAAACGGGAAGAACAGCAT
>NW_011889148.1:1010166-1015844 GCF_000151845.1 Pteropus vampyrus
CAGGGGCCAGAGGGGTCGCTGCCCACGGTGGTCTGCGTGATGATGGGGTGGGGGGAGGAGAAAGTTCTGGGAGGTCGGGACTGTTCAAAGCCCCAGGAGATGCAGAAGAGGGCATGTCGGGCTGACTAGGGTTTGAGCCCCGACTCAGCTCTTGGAGCCTCGTTTTTCTCACCAGAACCAGAACCGCCAGTCTGTGTCCTTCTGACCTCTAGGACTATGGGAGAACACAGGGTAACGAGGTTGTGGATGGCCTTCTATGGTGCAGGCCCGAGGGGGCACAGGGCTGTCCTGAGCGTACACACTCCCACCTCCGGGCCCCGTGGGGTGTGTTCAGACGACACAGGACATACCCGAGTGACCTCACTTCTCTGAGCCTTAGTTTCTTCCCCACAGAAACGGGAAGAACAGCATGGCTGGAACTCAGATGCAGAATTTAAGGGGGCATCAAAAAAACTCAGTAATTAAGATAAATCATATTTTAACGCAATGTTTTATAAAAATCAAAGTTAATGCCAAAAAAAAATCCGTGATGAACAAAATGTTCAAATTTAAATAAAGACAGGATCTAACCCTGAACTTGCACATTCACCTCACTCATTTCCCCTATCCTCAGCCTTAAAAATAGAAGCACCTACCTAAAGGGGCTGGGGTGAGGTTTAAATATAAAATGCTTATCATGGTGCCCCAGCCCTGAAGGGTCTGAGTTCTCTTAAGGAAAAAGAGGTACAAAATGGTGTAGGTCTTCGGTACAGCCACTAGGGGGAAGAGACTCACTGCAAACATCATGCAACCGTCCTTTGCAAGAATCAACCAACCTATCAGCCTTCCTTGCCTGGTGTCCTCTTTGCCAACTTTTTCATGCCAGGCCTTTCCCAGAGCAGTCTCTGCTGCCTGCAACGCCTATCTTTCCTGGTGTAAGTTCTATTTATTACAAGATTAACCAAAAAGGAAAGAGAGAGAGAGAGATGACTTCTTGGAGGGGCTCTCACTTTGACGTAGTTTGAGTCTGGTGTCTCTCAACAACTTAGCATCTAGGTTGCATCGCCCCCATTTGATGAAGAAACTGAGGTTCAGAGAGGGTACAAACTGCCCAGGGCCGTGCATCTAGTCAGAGGCGGAGGTGGAATTTTAACCCCAGTCTGTCTGAATCCAGAACCCACGGCTTTTCTACCACAAAGAGTACCTTTTAAGCATAAGTTGAACCTCAGGAGAAGCCCCGAGTTCCAGCAGAAAGGGAGAGGAAGGGATACAGAACAAGGTTCTGGAGTGACAGCCTCCCCCAGACGCTCTCAGCAGCCTACCACGGCTCCAGGCCTTTCCCAGGGGTACAGAAGGAAGGGGTCGCCTATGCCCCCAGTTCTCTGGACCTAGGGGAAAGAGCCAGGCTGCCGGCAGCTGTTACTGGGATAAGAGCTCTATGGCTCTCTTCTAGAGACTCCAGGCTCTGGTGGGCGGCCTGGCTCATCTCGGAGAAGGCCTCCAGGTGCTTCTGGATGTCCTGGTTGACTGCAAAGAGCTTGCCGTAGTGCTCCACCATGGCCTCCACCAGGGCCGCCTCTGGCTCCTCTGCTTCGCTGTAACCTATGGAGACAGCGCCATGGCGGGGTGGGTGGGCAGGAAGGCTGGCCGTCAGCCCTCCCCTGCAGTGGGTGGGACTTCTGCTGTTGCCCCCAGAATTCCTCCTGCAGCGCCAAAGTTGAGAGGCGCCAGACAATCCAATGCAGGGCCTATCGCGAGACAGCAGGACTGGTCCAACACCTATCTGGCCCCATCACTCACCTCCCACCGCTTCAAAAGAATCATCAACATTTAAAAGGCTACCTAGCCATCTCAGACTCTGGATCGAGGCTGCCCTGAGAGGCAGGAGACCACCCCTGAGGACAAACTGCCTACTGGAGGAGCCTGCAGGAAGGGGACAGGAATCGTTGTCATCCTGAGTGATGGCTCCCAGCTCTGACAGTTACTCATTCTGGGTGGGTTGAACAGGGCTGAGTTGCTGAATTAGAAAGGCTCCAAACCAGGAAGCTGCCAGAAGCAGCACTGGACGCTGGGTCTGCTTCAAGCCCCTTGCTTGACCCAGAGCCCTACACCCCTCCTGGGCTTAGTGCTCAAGGCTCTTTGAGCCACACCTCCCTGCCAGGTCCTAGTGCCCCAGCACCCTGGAACTCACCGTCCCCAAACCTACCGTGCAGGGCCATGGCTCCAGCCTACATCTGTGCTATTCCCTCTGCCTGCAATTCCATTCCCCTATGCTGAACTCATCTGAGCCCCATGAGAGGCTGCTTCCTCTATGAAGCCCTCCCTGACCTCCAGAGCAGAATTCTTGGGGCTCTCACAGCTCCACAACCCTTAGTACAGTGGCTATGAAGTCCGACCAGAGTCCGAGACCCAGCACCACCACTTCCTGGCTGGGTGACCTTAGGTGAGTTCCTTAACCTCTCTGAGCCTGGGTAACCATTCTCAGAAGCTCATAGGCGGGTAAAAAAGATTTGCTAAAGAGTTGAGCACAGAATAAGTATTTAATAAATGGTAATAGCTATTTTTATTATTGATGATATTAAGATAATAATAATGATGGTGGTAATAAAAATACATATTTGTCTCTCTTTCCCTTTGCTAACAAGTTTCCAGTACTTGTAACAGTTGACTCTGCCATAAATCATGATAAAACAATAACGACAAAACCCATTTCAGATGTCTCTGTAATTTTAGTTGACGATAGCAAAACAAAAAGCAAAACTAAAGACAAATGAAATACTAGTAATGATAGTTCACATTTCCTGGGTGCTAGCTAAATGCTAGGTACCGTGCTACATGCTTATTAAGGATGAGTTCCATGTGATCCACGTGACCGCTGCTGCTCCCACCGCACAGATAAAGGGACCAAGGCCTTGAGAACCCACCACAGTCTACACTGGTAGCCCCGACGGGGCCGAGCTTCCCCAGGCAGGCTGGCTCAGGCAGGCTGAGCCCTTCTCAACCACGCTGGCTTTGGTCTTTGTAGATCCCCACTCTGCACATGAACTCGAGGTTCAGCAAGGCCCTTGTCCTAAGACTGGGAGGTGGCTGCAGACAGGATAGGCTTTCTAAGGAAGCAACATACGTACCCTGGGGGATTTTCTCAAGGACCTTAATCAGATAGTCTTCAAAAAGTTTGTGCTTCTCCACCTCTCTCTTCAGCTTCCTCTGCCTGTGGAGACATTTCAGTGACGGTGAGAGCCAGATATGAGAATGTGGTTTGGAGGTTCCTAGGTCGTGATCCCTTGCGAGGCCACCCTCTGTGGTCTCCTGCCCAGACCTGCACTGGCTAGCCACTGCCCCCATCAGTGCACCACGGGCTTAAGTCTCTCCACCCCCCCACTTACTGCTGAGCAAGTTGAAACACAAACAGGTCAAAGCAATGCCAGAGGTCACACTGTGAGGAAGGGACCTGGGGGAGAGTGAAGCTGGGTCATTCTGGCATGGGGGTCTAGTAGGGTGCCTCTCCTGGAGGCTGAGCGGGGGGTGGGTGGTCTGAACCCCTAATAGCTGCTGATATGGCCAGGTGCTTCACCTCTCTGTGGCTAGGTGGCCCAACTGTAATAAGAGAGATGCCCCCTCGCAAGCTGACCGGGACCACACCTGGAATACCTAGCATATCGTGAGCACTCAGTCTGAGGTCGAGGCTCCCAGAAATCCCCAGAGGGGAGACAGCCACTTGTTGCTGCCTAGCCACACCTGATTCTTGGGGCTTCCCCAAGCAAAATGAGTCTCCAGTAGGTCACCCACTCTGGACCCAGTCAAGGTCAGGGGCTGAAATGATGGGCTCAGTGACCCAGGCCAAGCCACTCTGCCTCTGGAGCCCCATTTTCTCATCCATACAGTCCTAAAAATGCGGGGAAAATTGTCTCTCTCTACACACAGTACATGGGGCCCTATGAGCCACGATGCCAAATCTTACTGGGGCTGGGAAGCCTTATAGAATCTGATAGAAGGGTTGGACCTTTTCTCCATAAAACTGCTCAGACTCGTCTATTTTCAACTAATTCGGGCATTGGTCGGCAGCCTGAAACTGAAGGGCCGCACGGTGGGAGGAGGAGGCCCGAGGACCAGGGTCTCCACTCAGCCAGGCAGCAACCTCGAAGGCTGATTTTAGAGGAGATGGGCTGACAGGTGCACAGGAACGGCCACCCACAGCCCAGCTTTCGCGATGGGAGACTAAGCCCAAGGAAAGTTGGGACCGGCCCAGGGTCTGAGGTCAAAGGTGGGAGCTGAGCCCCAGCCCCTCACCACAGCTGCCCCTCCTGGTTTACTTCTAGGCATCATTGCCTCCCTCGTCCATCCCATGGCCTGGTCTCCTTAGGCATCTATGCTCAGTCCCTGACGCTTAGTCCCTGACACTTAGCCCATGGCACGTGGCACTGAGGCTGGGGCAGGGGCATGGCAGGGCCTGGGAGAACTTGTACTTGGCCTGGAGCTGACAGAGTTCCTGCGAGAGCGGGGGCAGGTATCTGTCCTCATCACCGGTATTGCTTGGGCCAGACCCCCGGCCTGTGTCCATGGCCGCTGGCATTGCCCCTCACCATCCCAGGCCACCCTGGAGGATGAGGGCCACGTGGGCCAGGCAGGAAGAAGATGGACGGCAACCGCGACAACCAGGGCAACTTTCTCTTCTGATCCTCCCGACAGTCCTCGGAAACCAGGCTACAGTCCAACTGCATAGAAAAAGAAACAGAGGCTCAGAGGGGACGGGTAACTGGCTGAAGGACAAACGTCAGGCCTGGATTTGAACTTGGGTCACTAAATCCAGAGTCTTGGGTCTTTGAGCTGTACCCCAGCTCTGGAGGGGCCAAACGGGCCATTCTGTAGCAGCATTATCACCCTCGCCGCCCCATAAGTGGGATGGCCCCATCACCGCCAAGTCCCAAGGGCCCCAAGGTGCCCGGGACTGCCGGCAGGTGCTGGCTTCCGAAGGCATCCAGGATAAAGCCCTAGGTAAAAGCTGGAGACTGGTTCAGACAGCGGCCCGCATGAGGAGGCGGCAGCTTTGTCCTCTGTCTCTACCCACCAACCCCCACCTATTTATGTATTTAGCTGACATCATAAAATCCGACCGTATACAGAGCTTATTGAGCTCGAGTGGCGACCGAGACAGACACTTTGAATAAGCTCATGGTTAAGCTGGGAAGCTAGTTTAGTTGACAAGTAGTTCCGACCCAGCCTTGCAAAGGGTTGCAAGGGCCACTCACCTACGTCTGGTTCCCAGTTATGGCCACAAGGTGAAGAGAGTGTCCCTAAGGGTGCCATTCACTGGCCCCCTCCTGGGCTAGCCCCAGAACACGGGAAGGGGGAGACGGGGAGGAGCTACAGGGTCAGTTTTCCCAACCCTGAGCATCAGACCTCATGAACATGGGGAGGAGAAAGGGGCCCAGCTGACTCATTCACAGCTCCAGGAGCCCAAAGCCACACTGGGCCATGACATCACGATGCTGGCTTGTCCTGGTGCCGTGTCCATTGCGAACCCACTTGTGGGCGGAGGGCCCGATTCTCCGTGGTTCCGTGCCCCTCCCCACCAGTTCAGCTCCCAAGGAGAAGGGATAGTTGGAGGGCTGGTGACTTCAGGGGAGACTTGGGCTCTTTTTGTCCTTTCTCTCAAGGTGGGTCATCTGCAGGCGAGGCGGGTCACCCCTGACGCCCTG
>NW_011889148.1:1017339-1019275 GCF_000151845.1 Pteropus vampyrus
TGGTGGAATGATTTGCTTCCCAGTGAGGATTTTGTTTTTGGCCTGAAGCGTCCTGTACAGTCCCCGGAGAGCACTGGGCAAGGCTGGGAGAGGGACTGCGCTGCTCTGAGAGATTTTTCTTTGTCAGCGGGAAAAGCAACTGTCCTAATTACCAAGGTTTGACACCTGCTATGTAGTCACCCTGCCTGGCTCTTCGCCTGAAGCCTTTCATTTGCTTCTCAAAACAATCTCCCAAGGTGGTGGAAGCAATGCTCCCTTTTGCAGATGAGAACACCGAGGGTCCAGGTGGGGACGTAGCTTACCAGAAGGCACACGGCTGATAACCGGGAGCAGGGCTGGCAACCAAAGTTGTGGGGCCCGGTGCAACATGAAAATGCTGGGCTCCCTATTCAGAAAGTTAAGAATTTCAAGCCATGGCAGAACATAAAACCGAGTATGGACTCTCCTGAGCATGGGCCCCCAGCACCTGCACAAGTCCTGTGCTAGGATTTGAACCCAGGTCTAGGGATTCTAGAATCTTCCTTAACTCCACCCTACTCCCTTGCTAAGCCACCACCCGCCTCAGAGCCCTCTTCACTGCTCTGGTTCTTCCTCCTCCGCGTCCCTCCCACCTTCCCCAGCAAACTGCAGACCCCCGTTCCCTGCTTAGGGTAAGAACCAGAGGCTCACATTGGGGCTGAAAGGAGCTTTAGAAGCGAGAAGACCAGTGGCCAGATGGAGGCAGCAATGGCCAAAGTTATGCAGTCGGTGAGGGGCCCAGGCCTCAGACTTCCCAGCCCGCCTCTATCCCCTGGGCTTTGGGAGATAGAAACCCAAAGTAAGGCTGCCCGTTACAGACAGCTGGGAACCTCGGGAGCTGGGAGCTGGCTTCAAGGGCAGAACCACAATTAAATGGCAATAGAATCCCCTTTTAAAGCCTTAACAAGGGCTCCTGGGGCTGGAATTTGACCCCAAGGCTTGAGTCTCACAGCACAGCAGAAGGGAGGGCCAGATCAGGCGGCCTGCCCAGAATTCCAGCCCTGACTGCCCTGCAGCCCCAGATGCCCCCACAGAGGACGTGGCCCGCCTTCCCCAGCAGAAAGTGATGCTCGGGATGCAGACTGAGCCTGTGGAGCCAAGCAGGACTACCCGCTGTGTGACCTTAGGGAAAGTATAGAACCTCTCTGAGGAAAAGTATAGATAACAGCACCTAGGATTAACCCCTAGCACAGGACCCTTTCCTGAGAGCAAATTTGGACAGATGGAGAGGCTGAAGCCAATGAGCCCTGTCTCTGGGGTCAGCTGCCAAAGGTGGCTTCAGGGAAGGGGTGGGGAGTGCATGAAGCCCAGGCATAGGTGTGGAGGCTGAGTGGGTGCACAGATGACAACTGTGGCCTATTGATCATGCCGGAATTTTGCTGGCACTATCTAGAGTCCTCCAGCCCCTCACCCCTGAGACAGATGAGACCTATCCATACTTCCTTCCCAGCCCAGGTAAAGAGGATGCAATCAGGGCCCGGGGCCCAGGAAGTGTGCTGTGGCCACTCAGCCTGTGAGGACCCCCGCCTGGCTCCTAACCTCACACCTGCCCTGCACCAGGGAAGGTTCCCAGAGCTGGAGAAATGCCCAGGCAGGTCCTGGAACCCTCCAAGGCCATCTCTGGGCAGCCGTCCTGACTGAGACTGGGCCTTCTTGGGAGGGAGACCAGTGGCATTGGCCACAGTTCCAGAGTGTGCCCCGTGGGGGCCGAGCCTTTCAGTGTCTATAACGGTGGTGTCTTGACTCCCTCCATCCCACCTGGCAGCATGGGAGGAACCGGCCTCCTGAGAAGAGGTATGGGAAGGGGCGACTCTGACCACAGGGATGTAGGGCTGAGGGGCAGCCAGGGACGTCATTAGCTGTTTCCTTTCTGTCCCCAGGAAGAAGCTTCGTGGCAACTTGGAGATATATTGAGGTG
>NW_011889148.1:1020560-1024470 GCF_000151845.1 Pteropus vampyrus
GATGTAGGGCTGAGGGGCAGCCAGGGACGTCATTAGCTGTTTCCTTTCTGTCCCCAGGAAGAAGCTTCGTGGCAACTTGGAGATATATTGAGGTGCAGGGAGCAGAAAGGGTTTAGGGACCCAGCGGAGATGAGCTCAGATCACACCTCTTCATGCTCCAGGGGCGATGTCGCCAGCCCCGCCCCACTCTGAGCTTTGGTAATGGGGGTCGACTCAGCAAGGCCCATTGGTTCTGCCACCGAAATCGCATAAATCCAACCACTGACCCACCTGGGCCAAACGTCATCTCTCCCGCGGGAAGCGTGCAGCAGCCTTCCCTGATCGTTGATCCTGCTCTCTGTCCGCTGCAGGCTGTTCTCACTCCAGTGGCCCGAGAGGGCTCTCCTTAAAGTCCAGACCCAATCGCCCCATTTCCCTGCCTCAAACCAGTGCCATGCAGACAAATGTTGAACCACTTGGAGGCCCAGGGGACAAAGCCACGATCCGTGAAACTTGCCAATTTCCGTGCTGAAAATGCTCCCATCGTGGCTGATTTTAAGCAACTCATAGTTAACAACCTGCTTGCGAAAGTCCTGAAGATTTAACAGGTGGTTCTCAGGCGCTGGTATGAGTTGGCTGCAGCACATTGCTGGTTTAAAGTCCTCCGATAATTACCAGTGAAGTTCCAACACCGGCTCCCACACTGGTCTTCCCCCACCCCACCCCAGGGCCTTTGTACCTGTCGTTCCCTCTGCCCAGAGCGCTGTTCTCCCGGCTCTTCATAATGCTCTCTCTCTCTCTCAGGCTTCAGGTCTCAGCACAGATGCCACCACCTCAGTGTGGCCTTCCCTGACCCTGGTTCCAGCTTACTGTTGGTTTCGCTTTGCCCTTGTCGAGTGAGTTCTGTTTTCGTACTCATTACTCGGCAGTGTCTCACTCCCTACGGCAACGCGACCACGCGGGGCAAGGACTGGAACTAAATTGTCCCTGCTGGACACACAGCAGGTGCTTAATAGATGCACAGGTACACACAGAGCTTTGCAGATACACAGCTTTGGTTTTGAGTCGTAGCTCTCCCCTTAACCATTAGCTTCACCACCAGTGAGTCAATCTCTCTTTGAGCCTCATCTGTAAGCTGGGGACAATAGTGCCCATGTGATTGATGGAGCTGTGAGGGCCTAAAAATGACCTATGTAAGGAACTCAGTACAGCATCTGTTATTACTGGGGCCTCAGAAAATGAGAACGGCCTCTTCACTTGCATATACTCAGCCACAGGCAACTCATTCCCTCCAAGGGTAGCAGTGTCCACGCCTGGACCACAACATCTGCCCTTCCTTACGTTCAGATTGAATGTCTCCTTGTAGTGTCCCTCCTTTAGTCCTAATTCAACGGCTTCCCCACACCGAGTCTCTTGCTGTCATAACTTATTAATGTCACGCATAGATTGATAGAGTCATATTTCAGCGCAGTAGCCACATGAAAGGCAGATGTGACCTCCCCCGGCAGCCCCTCTACCGTCACGAGCTGTCTGGCTTTGGATGAGTCCCTTAACCTCGCTGAGCCTCAGTTTCTTCCTCTGTGAAATGGGGTTAACAATAGTACGTACCTCATAAGTAGTGGCGGGGATTAAATTAGCTGACATGCACTTAGCACCTGGCACATAGTAATAAGGGCTCAAATAAAAGCTGCTGCTATGACTTTTATTCTGCCTGGTGCAGGTCCCCTCCCCGATCCAGCATGTGTGCCGTTTGCGGGTCCATGGCTGTTTCTAGCTAAAGCCAGGCTCTCTTTTGAACACTCTGTAGCCAGGCTGGAAAAAGGGCCAGTTCCGCCTGGGTCACCTACCCCACCGACACACCCCAGCTGTCAAGGGTGACTCAGCAGTTTTCAAGGTCTCCCGGGGATTACCTGACCCTGGGCGGTCACCCATCCACTGAGCTTGGTGGGCGAGGCCCCCAACCCCTGGGATGTGAGCCGCTTGAGCAGGGGCTGAGAGGCCCCAGCTGGGGTGACTTCTGCCAGCTCCCTGGGTGGCCTGGACCCAGCCCTCTCTTAAGTAACATTTTTTAGGGAGTCCTGATGTTCTTAAAAATGCTGACGGTGGTGGGTGGAAGTAGCCAAGGAGACCAGCAGGAGCAGCAGTGAGGAAGGAGAACCAGGACGGCGTGGTCCCGAGAGGGGGTGCACCAGTTCCTAACCTGGCCCCATGGCCCCTGGGACTGTGAATATGGGCAGCATCCAGACCTGAGATTTTTGTCAGCTTTCACTGGCAAAAGGAGTTTTGCAGATGGAAGTAAGTTTCTGGAACAGTGGACTCTGAGACAGGGAGACCGCCTGGGTGGGTCTGATCTAATCCCACAAGCCCCGAAAAGGCAGAGCTTCTTCTCTGGCTGGTGGCAGAAGGGCAAATCTGAGAGATTCACATGTGTGACAGGGTTTCAAGGCGAGAGAGGCTGGGGTGGAGGGGTCACGGGCGAAGCCCCACGACACCTCTGGGAGCTGAGAATGGTCCCCAGCTGACAGCAAGAAAACGGAGATTCTGTCCTGTGGCCGCAACACCTGACCCCCGTCAACAACCTGAACAGTCTGGAAGCGGTTTTTTCCCCAGAGGCTCCAGGTAAGAGTCCCAGCCTTGACTTCAGCCTTAGGAGGCCCTGAGAAGAACAGCCAGTTGACGACCTACAGAATGTCTGGGCCAGGCCAGGAAAGACTTCATGAGACAGGCTAAGAATTCAGGCCAGATCGTGCAGGGGGACAGCAGCAGGTGGGCACGGGGAGCAGAGTCAATGAGCGTTTCAGGACTAGAATCCTCAGATAGGCCCAAAATAAAAATCTAATATTTTCAGAATTCAGGTTCTTCTCATTGACAGACCTGTCCCAGGAGAATGTTTGTACCCAGATGAAATCCCAAAGGCTTCCTTGGAGGGCCATCATGGGCCCAACTGAGCATGCTGGAGGTACCAGGAGCACCACGCTCTGAGCAGCATTTGCCATGGGCGGGAAGGGCAGGGGCTGAGACTCGACAACCAGTAGCCTGGCCTTGACAGGCTTTCCTGTACCAGGTGTCAACTTGTACATGAGGATAGCAGCCTGCTCTCCTCATATATAGTACACAGTCTGTGCCTCCAGTCCTGGGTGCAAAGGCTGCCAAATCTTCTGACCTGGGAGCAGGATATCTGGGCCTTGGCCAAGGTCAGGGGACCGGCTGTCTTTTTGAAGACAGACTATTTGACTCCGCAGAGTCTGCAGCAGCTGTCAAGCTTCTCAGTGCCTCTGCATGGGGCCTGGCCTTACACAGGGTGGGTGCCACTCACCCAATTGCTCATTTGGACTCCCGCAGCCCTCGGTTAATCATCCTCTCTTACGTGGACCCAGCATTTTGCAGTTTACAAAATCTTTTTGCAGTAGGATCTCATGGAGATGCAAGCATGCAGGGTCCTACATTCAGAAACTCTTTGTTTTCCTGCTCTGCTGTTAATTATCTTGAAAAAGCTCGAGAATTTTTGAACAAGGAACTTGCATTCCCATTTTGCCCCAGGCCCTGCGAATTCTGTAGGCAGTCCCCATCTTATGTCCCTCTGACCACAGTCTTGGCAGGGGGTCATAAGCATACACACTGCAGATAAGAACCTGTGGGTGCCTCCGGTGTAGGGACCCCTGCCCCAGGAACAGGGCCTGGTAAGACGCTCAGTAAATATTTCTGCAAAGGAACTAAATTTGCCCCCTGAGACTGGACAAAGAGTCTTCTCTGCTTCTCAGGGCCCTCCTCGGGCACAGAGCTGTAACTACCTGAGCCCCCGAGGCCTGGGCAGTGACTGTGTCCCCAGCTGTAACCTCAGAGCCCAGCACGGTGCAAGCCCACGTATTTAGTGGGCGTCCAGTGAGTGTTGTTAAGTGGGCAGAGTGTAGACTGAGTCTGGGAGAGATGA
>NW_011889148.1:1024520-1029213 GCF_000151845.1 Pteropus vampyrus
CCTGTACCAGGTGTCAACTTGTACATGAGGATAGCAGCCTGCTCTCCTCATATATAGTACACAGTCTGTGCCTCCAGTCCTGGGTGCAAAGGCTGCCAAATCTTCTGACCTGGGAGCAGGATATCTGGGCCTTGGCCAAGGTCAGGGGACCGGCTGTCTTTTTGAAGACAGACTATTTGACTCCGCAGAGTCTGCAGCAGCTGTCAAGCTTCTCAGTGCCTCTGCATGGGGCCTGGCCTTACACAGGGTGGGTGCCACTCACCCAATTGCTCATTTGGACTCCCCCCAGCCCTCAGTTAATCATCCTCTCTTACGTGGACCCAGCATTTTGCAGTTAACAAAATCTTTTTGCAGTAGGATCTCATGGAGATGCAAGCATGCAGGGTCCTACATTCAGAAACTCTTTGTTTTCCTGCTCTGCTGTTAATTATCTTGAAAAAGCTCGAGAATTTTTGAACAAGGAACTTGCATTCCCATTTTGCCCCAGGCCCTGCGAATTCTGTAGGCAGTCCCCATCTTATGTCCCTCTGACCACAGTCTTGGCAGGGGGTCATAAGCATACACACTGCAGATAAGAACCTGTGGGTGCCTCCGGTGTAGGGACCCCTGCCCCAGGAACAGGGCCTGGTAAGACGCTCAGTAAATATTTCTGCAAAGGAACTAAATTTGCCCCCTGAGACTGGACAAAGAGTCTTCTCTGCTTCTCAGGGCCCTCCTCGGGCACAGAGCTGTAACTACCTGAGCCCCCGAGGCCTGGGCAGTGACTGTGTCCCCAGCTGTAACCTCAGAGCCCAGCACGGTGCAAGCCCACGTATTTAGTGGGCGTCCAGTGAGTGTTGTTAAGTGGGCAGAGTGTAGACTGAGTCTGGGAGAGATGACTGACGTGCCCAAGTTCTCAAGCGAGAAGCTCCACACTTGGGCTCCGGCTCAGGTCCACAGAGTCTGAGCCAAGTGTGCAGCCCTGACCATGCAGCTGTCCCCAGGATCTGTGACCCTGCTTCTGGGAGACATTGGATCAGGGGCTCAGGTGATGGACACGGCTGCAGGTTGGGAGTTGACCCCTGCCCTGTCCTTTCAAGGGACCAGTCAAGAGAGGAAGCTGAGCATCCCTTGCACATTTGCTGCGTGTAGCAGACACTGTGATTGCCCCGCTCGGGTCCCCCACCCTGACCCCTCAGTGCACACCTCCAGGCTTCTACCTGCCTGCATCTGGATATCTTGCCACATGAGACACCGTACATGCCAGGAGCAGCCCTCAGCCACCCACTGGCAGGGGCGTGTGCATAAATCCCCCAGCTTCCCCACCCCTTTAACGGGACGACTCTGAGGCTTCGGATCCACACGGGCTCCCAGAGTTCCCTGCAGGTTTAGGCTTCGGCTGCCCTCGGTAAGCGGCTGGAGAACGCGCCCTTCATCGGCCGGCTTTCCTCTTCTGTCCCCCTTCCCTCTCCCACCGCGTATGCTGGATCGCTTCCCAGATGCGCTGTGTACCCTCACCTCCTTGTCTCGGGGTCTGCACCTGGGCCAGGACCCAAAACCTCGAATCACGGCCTCGTTTCTGTGGGGCTACCAGGAGCTCCCTCCTCCAACTCTCCAGAGTCTTCTCAGCGGTGTCATTTTCCCGGGGCAAGAGGCTATGGGCTGCCTTCGGACCGGTTTCCACTTCTTCCCAGGAACAGAGCTAGAAAACGTTTCCCAGCCTGTCTGAAGTCAGAAGTGACCAGGTGACGAAGTGCTAGCCAGGACAACGTGAGAGCAACATCCAGCACTTCCGAGCCTGGCCGATAGAAATTTTCCATGTGCCATCGTCCACATTCTCTCCTCTTCCACCTTGTTCCGAATGAACACGGGGACCTCAGAATTAGCACGGTAACAAGACGGCGGAGCCATCCAATGAAGCAGCCTGTGGCCCTGAATCAGCACTGAAGAAAGCCATTTGCCAATGAAGAATACCAGCTGTGTGCAGATTATCAAGGGAGGAACAAAATACTGTGTTTGAGCCGTTATTGTTCGGGGTTCGTGACAGCAGCAAATCTTTACTAACTCAGAGGGCAAGAGGCGGGACCTTGGAGGCGGGCAGACCTCAGTTCAGTCTCGACCCTGTTACCTAGCGTCTGAGTGTCCTGAGCAGGTCATTAATCAATCCTATTGCAGACTGCCCCCAAAGAATCGCAGTCCCTGTTTTATGGATGAGGAAACTGAGGCCCAGAGTCACATACTTGGCTAAGAACTGACAGAAAGGGAATTCGATCTGACTCCAAACCCAATTCACAGTTCACAAGAGGGCTCCAGACCCTTCTAAGCCCTCTCTCTCTCTCTCTCCAAATGTCCTTGTCCTGGTTGCCAGCCACCTCAGGGCTCTTCTGTGACCTCACATTTGATGCTGAGAATTCGGCCACATCACTACGAATGGCCAGGCTCTTTTCATGAGAGCAGGGACCTAGACTGTCTCTGCCCCGACCCTGGGGGCATTTTAGGGGCTGAAGGCAGGCAACTGGGGAGATGTCTCAGTCAATCTCATCTTATCTTCAAGCTATATTCTTGTCCCCAGGGAAGCCTCCCACTGCCTGGACATGAGAAAGAAGGACCCCCTAGCTCCATCCCTGCATAGTACATTGCAATGTCTTCAAACCCACCTACTCCTCCCGTCGGGGGGTCGGAAGTGACCCATGACCCGAGGGACACGCTAGCCTGTCAGTCAGGGGCCCTGCAAATGGGATTACCAGATTTAGAAAGAAAAATACAGCATGCCCAGGGGGACGCAGACAGGCACCAGACTGCCTGGGTCGGAAACCAGGCCACTGGGCGCTGTCGCCTAGGGATTATCTTCAGGCTCTAGCAGTCCCTTTCCCGGGACGTGTGGCCCAGCAGACACCTGATCCCGTTGGGACAGGCACAGCTGCTAAATATAGGCACAGAGGGGCCAGCTGGCCAGCCAGCAAGGGCCATAAAGAGGCCCTGATCACCAAGAAAAGTCAGCTCTCGTCCCAGGAGCCCAGGGGCTGGCAGTGTCTGTAGCTGCAGGTATCCAGCCCCGGAGCACAACCCCGGCTGCTGGCAGGCCCGGGTACGTGTCCAGGTCACACGCTCTTCTGGGCCGGGCCAGGAGGTATGACAGTGCAATTTGGAGCTGATGCCCGTCAGCTTTAATGGCACTGGAAAAATTGGGAAGTTAAGAAGGAAAGGAAAGAACAGAGAGAGAGAGAGAGAGAAATAACAAAAATTTGACTTTTAAGTTTAGCTTACAGTCTCTGAGCTTCTGTCTCCTTAGCTGTGACATAGAGATGGCCACGTCCACCCCTCAGGACGACGTGGACGACAAAGGCCCTGGTCTTCCTCACTCCTGTCATCTCCTGCCAGGGGTCCCCGGGGGCCTCCCAGAGGGTCAGCCTCGCTGGGTGTGCACAAGACCGTGAGAGGGTGTCCACGTGCGTGAAACATGCAGCAAACACAGATGTGAACCAAATTCTGCCCGAAAGCTGGTTACTTTGAAATTACTTGTGATAGGTGTTTGATACCAGGATTCAGGGACTTCCAAAATCTTTGCTTCCAAAGCCATGTAGAGATAGAGCTAAGGGTTTCTTTTTTCTCGTGTCGGGGCAGTGGGAGGCTTCCCTGGGAACAAGAATACAGCCCGAAGATGAGATTGACTGAGACATCTCCCCAGTTTAATTTCTGGTTTTGAAAATATTTAGGTAAGCTCGATCTCAATTCCAACTGGTTTACAAAGCGAATTTTTAATCTCAGAACAAATACATATGGGGAGAGTGACATATAGCCGCTCGGTCTGGATTTGGAGGCACACCGAGTTTGGAGGGGCCTATTTTTTTAACAGCTCCACAATGCAGCCCCTTTCTTCTTGTCTCAGGGCTCCGGGAAGGGGAAAGATTTGCATAGAACTTTCTGGAAGGGCCAAGATCAGCACCCTGGTGGCTAGGCCCAAGCTCCTTTCAATGTGTCAGGTGCCTCTCACTCACAGGTGCGCACGCCGTGCACCAGGAAAGAGATGGAGATCTGTATTTTTAGAAAACAAGAGACTCCGTCACTTCACATTTTTTATAAGACTAGTTTATTTGCCAACTGTCGTGCCCACTGGTGGACTAAATCCAGCTCTTTTCCTCACTTAAGGAATGGAAGCAGTGTGTGTGTGGCGTGCATGTGAGCTAAGTATCACCGGTGCACGTGTGCGTGTGCGTCTGAATGCGCCTGGCCCTGGCAGGGTTGAGACCCACCTAAGGACCCCCTTCCTGTTTCACGGAGAAACCGCAGCCTTCGTGGTGACCGCTGAGGCTGTTCCCTCTGCTCTGCACTTCTCTCTGCCAGTGACCTTCAGGGCTGGTTGATGAGCAGTTCAAGGAGCCATCCCCAGAACATCACAAAGCATTTGAAATCCAAACGCCTGGCCCTGCCTTCTGCACTATATGTGGAATCCACAGCCACCCTCAGGGGCGGAAGGGGAGACCCCGCCCTGTTCACTCTCCGCTCCGTGCTTAGTGCCGACCTCATTCTACTCCCACGGGCCTCTCACTGCGTGCCAGCCCTCCGGCCACGCTTCCTCCACGGTGGCACCGTGGACATTTAGATCGTTAACTCTACATTGTGGAGGCTGTCCTGGGCATCGTAGGATATTCAGGAGCATCCCTGGTCTCTAGATGCCCCTAACAACTCCCACTCTCAGTTATGGCTACAAAAA
>NW_011889148.1:1031028-1035905 GCF_000151845.1 Pteropus vampyrus
GGGGCAAGACACTCATTGGAGAAAGTCAGAGCCCATATCGGACGGCCTGGCTCCTAACCCCGGGGCCGATGCCCAGGGTGGCATGTGACGACCTTGCTCTGTGCCTCACGCAGAGTAACGGCATTGCCAGTCGAGGCGGGTTGGAGGTTTGCACAGGGGGGAGTGCGCCTTAGAGCAGGGGGCTGTGAGGCTGGCGGGGCCACCGCCATTGCTTTCTGCCTTGCCTCTCTGACCTGGTCACACTTCTCTGAAGGGTCATTCATGACCCAGGAAAGCCTCAGCCGGCTGCAATGAGCCCGATGTGCCACGTTGGACTTTGCAGCTCAGATCTGCTAGGATTGAAGGAAATCCTTATAAGATCCCACTGTTCCTTCCTTTACAGGGGTGTGGGGTGCTGCAGAGAACAGGGCCAGGATCAGGCAGCCCTTTGCCGGTCCCCAGGGGCCATGCTAGGCGGTGACGTCTCACCCCAGTGGTGTCACCCCCACCTCTAGGGTGTCATAGGGCGTGAGGCCAACACGCTCTCACTCTGCTCTCTATAAATGGAAACGCTGTCTGTCTTCTCTCCCTGGAGTTTGCCTTGGTCTCCTGAGCTAGGAGGTTGGTGGGGTTGGGGAGACGGGGGGAGATGATACTGAATGCTCCACAAGAAAGGCACTGTCCCCCAACCACACCCCAGAGGACACAGGGCCCATTTTATTTTTTAATTAATTAGTTTATTATTTTCAACTTTTGCCAGTTTATTATAAAGGATATTATAAAGGATAAAAATGACCAGCCAGATGACAAGGTCTGTAAGGATCCCAAGAACAGGGGTTCCTATCCCCATGGAATTGGGGTTCGCCACCCTCTGCCATGTGGAGGAAGCTCGCACGGGGATCGTTTGAAAGAGAGAATGAAAAGTCAGAGCGTCTCTGCCTTCTCCTCACTGCTCTCCACAGACGCGCCTCCTCCCTCCCGACCGCGGCCTTTGTCGGCCCGGCCGGCCCCGCCCCCGCCGACCGCCCTCCGTTCCCCCCTCCGCCCTCCGTTCCCGCTCCAGAAGGCTGCGCAGCTGAGGATCAGCATCTTGTCTGCTCCTCTTCATCTCCTGAAACCAAAATAAACTGATATGAAGAGGCAGCCAGGGCTAGGAGCCGTGACTCCAAGGCTGCAACGGTACTTATTTTAGTGGGTGATATTCCATTGAGGGTGGGAGTGGTCCCCGCACTTGGCCCTGACCGGCATCCCAGCTCCTGCCTCCCCGCCCCACCCACCTTCACTGGAAGAGGTATCAGCGTCATGAGGAAAATGGGCCGGTATTGTCTCCTCTCTGGGCCCTACTGGGTGTGGGGTTCAGTGAACTGCCTCTCAGCAAACACCCACCCCCACACACACACACACCCACACACACACACACACACACACACACACACACCCCTTTATTCGTGGGTATTCAGGTTAAAATAAGCATGGAGGGAAGCCAGAAAAGGAGAGGCCTTGTGTGTGCGTGTGTGTGTGCGTGCGCGTGCGTGTGCGTGTGTGCGCGCGCATGTGTGCGTGTGTGCTTGTGTGTGTGCGTGTGTGTGTGTGCGTGTGTGTGTGTGCGTGTGTGTGCTTGTGTGTGTGCGTGTGTGTGCGCGTGTGTGTGTAGCCCGAAGTGAAGCCGAGGCTGGCAGACAGCACCGCAGCCCTCCCCAGTCCACAGTTATTTAATGAGCACCTGCTGTGTGCCAGGCACTGTCGTAGGCACTGACACACAGCAGTGAACAGAAAGACTGTTCCAGGTAGGAAAGACAGGCCATAAACTCATGACAGATGAACATGTCATCGGTAAATGGGGGTTGGAGAGTGACGGAGAAGAGGTTCTAGTTGGGACCGGGAGAGTAGAGCCCCTCTGGGGCCACATGTGAGTCCTGGGGGGCTTCCCCTTGGTGGTCACATCCTTCTCCGTGTGCCCTTGCAGGTTGACCAGTTGTTTAGTGTCTGCCTCTGCCTCTATCCCTCATTTACCGCTTTCTGTCCTCATAAAAACCCTCCTTGGAGGCCTGTCCCACAGGACAAAGGCTCCAGAGGTCTCTGAGGCCAGGACTTCTCAGATGCCCGACGCAATCTGTCATCAGGGACGTGCAAATCGCAACTAATGTCCAACGGAATGTACGATATGAAAAAAGGTGGAAAATACCAAGTGTTGGTGAGGACGTGGAGCCCCTGGAACTCTTTCTTACTCACAGATAATGGGAATGGAAGTTGGCACAACAACTTTGGAAAACTACCTGGCAGTTTAACCTAAGCTGAGCATACACCTGTCCTATGACCCAACAGAAATGGGTATATCCATTCACCAGAAGATGCACATTAGAATGTGCATAGCTACACTATTCATAATTGCCCCAAACAGAACTACCCAAACGTCCACCAATAGTAAAATGGATACATTGTGACATATTCATAACGTGAACTACACAGCAATGAGAAAGAACGATCCATAACTGCGTGAAACAATACAGACGCATCTCACAATATACTGGCGAATGGAAGAGGACACAGCTGTGGTTCCATTCATACGAAGTTCAGAGCAACCTGCGTTACTGGATGTCAGGCGGTGCTGGGTGGCGGTGCAGAGACGGGGCAAGGAGCCAAAGGAATGGACCTAAGCTGAGCAAACACCTGGGGTGCTGGTAATACTCCCTCTTTGATTCAGACCCTGGGTGTGTTCAGTTTGAGCTGTATGCTTACCATACTCCATGTTCTTATGGTCGAGCCTGAGATAAATGGTGTGTGTGTGGTTGGGGGGGGGGGGGGGGTTATGCTTTAATAAAAGGTTTTTAAAAATCGATGCTGTTTAGGTCTTGACTCGGACTACTTCGATCAGCATTTCTGGGGTAGAGGCAGGCGTGGGTAGTGTAACAGGCTTCTAACATGCGGCTAGGATTGAGAACTGCTGATTTAGCTGAACCTGTTCACTCTGGACATGAGTAACCTGTGACATCAGCAGGTGGGCCAACCTGTCTTTGTCTCAGCCTTTGTGGACCTGTCAACCCACAGTGTCAAGCCTCCTAACTGCGGTGAGTTAAGGACCAGGGGAAAAGCACATAGTCGCCAGTTTGCATTCATAGCCTGTGGTGCCCCTTATTCTGCTCCAACACCTGGATAGCCCAGTCCATGGGGGATAGAGCTGTGGCTAAAGCACTGGCTTTGTGTCAGGCACATCTGGTTCAGATCTAAAGCATCGCTTACACATTGTGGGACTATGGACACTCTCCCCAAACTCTCTGAGCCTCGGTTCCCTCATCTGTGAAATGGGGTGGTGACAGCGCTTGCTGGGAAGGTCGTGTGAATGCAGCAGGATGGTGTTGGCATTTTTAGGTAAAGCGCGCCTGGCCAGCCTCCTCCCCTGCTATTTACCCCCAATGCACTTTCCGTTCCCTGTGATATTTCACCCACAATATGGGCTCTTGATTTGCAAAAGCAGAGTACAGGTATAAGGCAATGGAATTTGGAGAGTGAGTTTTTCCAGCTCCTTCAACTTTGAGAGGTTTGTCTGGACTGGGAGGGAGAAGCAAGGCCTTGGGCCACCTGAGAAGCCCAAGAGTGGGGAGGGCTCTGTGGTAGAGAGCAGAGGGACGCGTGCCCTGCCTTCACCAGGGAGCCCGTGCAAGTGGCAGGACCCCCTAGCCGCACTCCACAGAGTCCACTAGAACTTCCTACGGCTGAGGGAAATCTCAAACAGGAAGGAGGACAGGCCCTCTCTGCCCGTCATGGCATGTGGTGTGGGGAGGCCTAGTGTGAGCTAACTTTGATGAGGGGGTGTGGGGGGACTGCCCTAGCTGTGGTGATATACCACCTATCCACCTGTCCTGTCCTCCCATTCCCAGAGCCAGGTCAGTCCTCCGGAAACTTGCTTGACCCCGGAGAGCCTTGTGTTCCCTGAGATTTATTTTCAGGTGGAATATTCCATGTGAATCTAAAGGCATCCTGAATTCTCCTGAGTTTGAGTTGATAAGAAATCATAAATCCAATATCCTGTCAGAAATCCAATATCTGCCAAGGGTAACGGCCCTTTAAAATTAAAATGGTTTTCCACAGAAAGAAATGGACCAAGCGTACATTTCCAGCCCACCCACTCTGTGGCCTGAGATCTGGATGCATATGTGGGTGTCTGAGCACCTGGAGCACTTGATGCGCCCTCCCAGATGCTGGGTGCACGTATGTGTTGCCACCGACACTGACATTTTGTGCCATTCGATCTATTACAGAAACAGTAGATACTCTTTCCTAGCTCTGGAGGAAGGGCTCCCTTCCACGGTGTGCCTCTGTCCAGGGCTTGCCTACATGCGTGTGCGTGTGTGTGTGCGCGTGCGTGTGCGTGCGTGCGTGCGTGTGTGTGTGTGTGTGTCCTCCTGTCATTTGTTCTTCCTGCCCCATCCCACAGCATCCAGCAGCTGGATCCCTGGTAGCTCCAAATGTCAGGCTCTGCCACCTGCTACACGCCCAGTGTTTTCTGCAAAGGCCGTTTACACTGAAGACCTTCATCCGTCTCTCCCTCTCTCTTTCCTCCGCTCATCCGGCCCATCTCCCTTCCTGTCTTCTTGCCTTCCCTCCTTTCCCGGGGCCAGCTCTCCATCTCCCTTCTTCTTCTCTCGTTCCCATCTTACCGGTCTCCCTTCTTCCTTTTATCTTTCTTCCCTCCATCTTTCCTCTCCCGTTCGCCCCCCACCCCCTTCCCCTCACCATCTCTCTCTCCCCGGCTCGGATTTTTCCTCCAGTGCCCGGTGCCTTTCTCTCCTCTAGGCTCCTCTCTCTTTCACTACATTTTCTCTCCCCCTTTGCATCTCTCGGATCGTCATGGTTTTCCCCTTTGTCTTCCTGGCTTTCCCCATTTTTTTCTTCTCTAC
>NW_011889148.1:1037326-1043868 GCF_000151845.1 Pteropus vampyrus
AAGGTGAGAAGTTGGGGTGACGCTGGGAGGGGGAACAGAGGCAGATGCAGCTCTTACCAGGCCAAGCAAGACGATGGAATGTATTCTGATGGGTTCTGAGCAGAGGTGGGAGGTGGGAGCAGGAGGGATCTGCCTTCAGGAAACCAGGGGAATGGACCAGAATGAGGAGGCAGGGAGGCGGTGACTCTCAGGAGGACAGGTAAATGACGGAGACCGGAGGCTGGGTAGGAGCCAAGCACTCATGGGACAGAGAAGTGGCCTCACTGAAGGGAAAGCTCACGTGTGAGTCAGGGGCTTGAGGGGGTTCACAGGGGCCCAGGCAGAGCCAGCCTGGGGCCAGCACAGCAGCCACAGCCCTAACATCTGCCATTACAGGCCTGGGGCAGCGCACAGTGAGGCAGTCAGTGGCAGATGCTCCAGTCACTTCCAAAACAGTTGGATGAGTCCCGACAGCTGGTGGCAGTCCTGTTTACAGCACAGCCTCCTCGAGGAGCTGGCAGCAGCCTCCACCTGGCATAATTCTAGTTTGCATCATCCGTTCTTGCACAAACAGGCCAAGCCATGAGTGCCTCATGGGAGAGGGAGCATCCTCTTCCCACTCCCTGGGGCAAGGGCCCCATATCATCCACCCCCACGGTGACCTTACAGTGGATAATAACAAAATCGACGTCCATGAGCATTCACTGACACTGTGAGCCAGGCACTGGACCCAGTGCTTGTGGCGACTTCTCTCATCGACTCTTCTCGAGGACATCGTGAGTTAGAGATGATGGTTACTCCCATTTCCCAGATGTGGAAACTGAGGTTCCGAGAGATTAAGGGTCTTTCCTAAAGCCAGACAACTGGGACGTGTTGAAGCTGGGACTCCAATCCTGGCCATTTGGTCTACTGGCCTCCGGTGCCCACATTCAAAGCCACAGCCTCCTACAGCCTCCCAGGGGACTGACACAGCAGTAAACAGACCTGTCTCTGGCACGGTCAGGGCATCATAAGATGCCTGTATATCATAGACAGGCTGGATAGCTCTGAGACACACAAAAATATCTCTGGACCCGCCCAATGTTCTTCCAGTTCTGAGCTGCAGAGGGTCCGGCTGTCTGGAGGCGACAGCTGTCACAGGGCTGGTTTGTGTCTTTACTTCTCATCCTTAGCCCCTTCTTTCATATTAATTAATGACCAGGAATATAAACGAGGTCGTTAAGAGCTTTTTCGTGGCTGAGGGAAACGTTCTGAAGAGAAAGTGATGAGGGAAAAGTAACGTGACTCCTAAACTGCCTGAATTTTCCAAAGAAAAGGACACAGAAGAGAGGGGTGGAGAAAGAGGGAAGAAGGAAAGCAAAGAGAGAAGAAAAAGATTTAAATAAAGGTTGGAAAGGGAAAGAGAAAGAAACAGAAAGGAGATTTTGCTGATTTTGCTGATTTTGGTGTGATCTCGATTAAAAGATTTGCAGCCAGCCCTGCGGTTGGCCCAGGGGAGCAAGTAGCTTGGGGTGTGAGAAGGGGGCTTGGGAGGGCACCCCTGTCCCTCTGGACCCTTCCCACTCTGCAGCCTGGAGCTAGAGCTTCTAGAACCTTCTGCTACCCAGGGGCCAAGGTGACATTCCCTGTTCTCCTGGCGCCCAGAAGAGGGCTGGGTAAGGCTGCACTTGGGCTTCAGACGGACAAGGGGACGGCACTGTTGGAAGGGCAAACCCCATCTCTCCTCGTCCCCACCCTACGCTGTTGGCACAGATGGCAGAGTCTGGCTCCGGCTGATTCCTGGGCAGGAATTGGGTCAGGGGCTTGGAATGCTGTGTCCAGACCTGCATGTAGCTGAGCCCCACTGATGGGTCTGGCTACAGCAGGAGAAGGACAGGGAGATGGGCCAGGAAGGGCGTGGGAAGGGGTAGCTGTGCTAGGGTCATCCTGGGGGCCTCAAAGAAGTGCTGGCCCCCTGCAGGGCCAGAAGGGAGAGAAGAGCCCTCCACTTGGAAGGCTGAGGTGAAGGTGACCCACAGGGCTGTGGATGCAATAGTTTGGGGACCAAATAAAATGAAAACTTGACATTCATTGACGCTTTTCTAGCTGGTACTCACGGCACTTCTGTTCTGGTTGGAGTCATGGTCTCTCCTCCTGCCCTGACCCCTCATACACTGGGCACAGAGTGTCCCCGTCCTGGGGCATGGTATGTGGGAACAGAGCCTGGCCGTCACACCTACCGGGGTGACCTTGGGCCAGTCACACCCCGCCTCTGGGTCTCAGCTTCCTCTCCGGCCGTGGGGAGAAGAGCTTGCATTGTGGGGTCAGCTGAGGCCTGCAGCCCTGAGCAGACCCCCTGGTAACATCCAGCAACCCTGGCCCAAGCTCAGAAGCCTAAAGTCCCGGCGCCTGAGGGAAGCCGGAGCTTGTAACCAGCATCAAAGTCTGGGATTAGTGATGTTGGGAGGGGCTTTTTAGAATCTTTAGAGTCTGGACAAAAGGCTTAAATTAAACTCCCAGCAGCTGTGAGGCCCTGGACACAAGCAGCCAGAGGCCTGCCAGCACCGCCCCATTGCAAAGGCCCACCCTGGGGCTTTGACCTGGGACCCTCTGGTGGGGTCAAGCAAGGTGGCCTGGGTTCCACTCTCCCTTCTCCCCAAGGCTGGCTCACCCCTTAACCAGAGCAGAAACTTCCGGAGTAACTAATTCCTGGCCACAACCCAAATATTCACTGTCAGAGGCTCTGATGTAAAGAGTGGCAAGCAGGCCTGGTCACAACCCGCTCTGCCCAGGTCGGGGCCTCAGTCTCCCCACCTGGGCAAGGGGAAGACCCTCGCCCCCAGGGATGGAGAAGGTCAAACGGTGCAGCACATGAAAGTGGCCAGGAAACAGGGCAGGGACCACAAGTACCCGCTGTTTTTATGGTTGAGGCTTTAAAGCAATAGGACCCATGAAGGCGTGAGAACCCTTTAATGGTTTGCTGCCATGAGCCCTCCAGCTGGAGGTGTTTCCTCAGGTTTCTTAGGACCCCTTTGGATCCCAGGGGTACAGCAGATCAGAAAGATAAGTTTCCACATAAACTCACTGGGCATTGCAAGGAGCGGGGTAGAGTACCCTGCGGGCCAAGGAGCAGCCCCGGGCAAGTCCCCATTTCCTCAGGTGGCCCCAGGCTGGTTCGAGCAGGCAGTTACGAGGCCTGCCGCAGGCTAAGGGTCGTGTGATGTTGGTGATGTTTGGGAGACCCTGAAACTTTGAGGATAGATTATTATATGCATGTGTACACGTGCGTAATATACATACACACATATGTAGTCTTTCCGAGCACTATCTCCCCGGGGCTTTACTCAGACCTTACAAAACACCTGGAAGCTGCTGCTAGTCCCACGAAGGAGGGCTGGGCATGACGTCAGGACACGCCGCTTCTCGTCTCTTCCTTGTCGCTTGCTCCCTGGTGTGCCTCCATTTCCTCATCTCTAGAATGGGAGCAATACCTTTATCCCAGATTGATCACATGGCTCGAACTAACAACGGAAGTGAGAGCATGAATTACCCGCAAGGGGAGGCATCATGGCTGTGGTTCTTCGAGCACTCGTAGTCCTGTCTGCAGGTCTGAGCTAGCGCTGTGCCTGGGAGCTAAGCTGAACAGTCCACACTCATACCTAAAAGGTACAAGGGGACCCTAAGTGAAATAGTTACATAGCCCTTACTAAGAGCTCGGCGCTGTTAAATGAACTAAGTGCTCACTTAACATCCACTACCTCGCTGGTTGGTGGTCACCTTGTAGGTAAATTCAAACCCTGGAGCAGAGGGGACCGAGCTGTGGGTCCTTGCAGGTCATGTCAGTAGCAACGGAGGAGGCAGCCAGAGGGGTCTCGGGGAGTGCAGGGTCTGGAAGTGGCAGGCAACTCCAGGCTGCCCCGGGCCGGCTTTGGGAGGGTGTGGAGATCTCATTCCTGACCCTGAGCAGGGCTCTGCAGGGTCCTGCGGGCTGCCCAGGGCGAGCGGGAGACTGACAGCAACATCTTGCATCCTGACCACAGCTCTCAGAGGAGGCTGGCTTGCTGTCGCCTCCACTCTCGCTCTTTTTAAGTGGAGGAGAGTGTGAGAGAATCAAACTCTCTCTGAAGGGGTCTCCTAGGAAACTGCCAGCTGGGAATGAGTTCCAAGTGGGCAGCGTCTAAGCAGGAACAGGTCAGAGCAGAGAATCACAGCATCTTGGGAGCCACGGAATATCAGCAGGGGGTCACGGGCCACGGGCTGGGTGCCGAGTGCCCTGCTCTGCGTTTACAAACCTTACCGTGTTTCACCTGACAACCCCCCAGGGCCATACGCTCTTATTATCTCCATTTCACAGATGGGCAGAGTGAGGCACAGAAGGTGAGAGTAACCTGCTTTCCATCGCACGGCCAGTAGGTGGCAGAACCAGTGGGGAACCCAGGCAGTCAGACACCAGCGGCCACGCTATCTATGACGCTCAGTAATCTTCTCAATGACAGCTGTGCTTCCAAGGTTTGACCCTATCATTCATTCACCTGTCCATCCAGCATGTATTAAACATCTGCTGTGTACCTTGGGTCATGTCCTGCGGCTATGCCGTGAATGCGACAGTCTTGCTCTTCAGAAGTTTCCCTACTCTATGGGGAGGTAGGCCCAGAGCAGACAGTTAAAGCAACAGAATGTGAGGGGTGCCCTTGGAGGCAGCTCAGGACGCCCCAGACATCCAGTCAGGGGGGCTTCCTGGTGGAGGAGATGCATGAACTGTGTCTGTGAGGGTGACTAGCCAGGCATGGAGGCAGGGAAGAGAAGGAAAAGGGAGGCAAGGCAAGGGACAGTAGATGAGCAGTGATACTGGCTCCATCTGCAAACCGCCCGAGGACGGGGCGTGGCTTGGCAGGGTCACACTCCTGACCCAAGTCCTTGGCTGAGGGGGAGCTTGGTGCGCTGGAGGATGGCTGCCGGTCCCCTCCCTGTCCCCCTGCCCTCCCAGCCTTGTCTCCCTCCCCCAGTTTTTTTGATAAGACTTCCAGGGAGTCATTTCTCCCACTGTAGCCCCCCAGCCAGCCACAGAGACCTCGCCTCATCCACTGGCGCCAGACCCCACTGCCAGCTCCCCGGTGAGCCTGGATTTCTGGGGAGGGGAAGGAAGGACCACTCCTTCAAATGCCATTATTTAGTCCTCGCCGCAGCCCGGCAGGGGGCCGTGTGTCTCCGCCCATTTCTCAGATGCGAGAGCCGAGGCCCCACTTAGAGGAGCGCTGTTCCGAGCACTTTTGCTCGTCACGGCCACCGTTATCCCCATTTTACAGATGCCGCCTGGGAGGGGCGGGGTCTCCCCTGGAGCCCCTGTCGGGGTGCTGCAAGGGAGGCGAAAGAGGAGCCCCTGGAGGCCCCAGTCTCGCCTGCTCCCACTGGCCGGAGCTCCGCTCCTCCTGCAGGCCTGGGCTGGGCGAGGCCCTCCACGCTCCCGCTTTCCCTGGGAAAGGCTATTTTTCGTTCCAGTCGGCCTCCCGGAGGGCCCCTTGAGACTGCTGGCCTCTCTCCAGGTTCAGGCCTAGAACTTGGCCCAGCTCCCAGGCAGAGGCTGCAGAAATCAAGCCGTGCAGCATGAAGATGGGGGAAACTGAGGCCAAAAGAGGGGCAGGCCATCGCCCAGGATCTCTACCCCCCAACCCACCCTCACCTTGCCATGACATAGCTGCTCCTATTAGGCCCATTTTACAGGTGGAAAAATTGAGATTCTAAGAGGTCGCACAGCTAATAACTGGCAAAGGTGATTTGAAAGTGTCACACTGACCCTACAGGCTGTTCCCTCCTGCCCCCTCATGCTAAGGCTGAACTGCCCCACCTGCCCCTGGGGAGAGGTCTCCAGAGTCCCTGGCAGGCATCCCCAGCCTATCGTTGCATAGGCCTAGTGATGGGGAGCCCCCTCCCGAAGTGGCTTGGTATCGCACGAGGCCCAGCACTAAGCCTGTGCACACTCGAACCCTTTCGATTCTACTACCGACCCCTAATAACAACACTTACTAGATTCTAAAGATGGGCAACTTACTCAAGGACCCTCAAAACTGGGGATCTCAGTGGGGAAAGCGAGAGATGGGGTAGGGGGGTTCTCCTTCTCAATGGCAGAGACCCTCTCCCTTCAGCTTCCTTCAAAATCAACCCCCCACCTTGCCCATCTGCGTGGGCCGAGAACGAGAACCTGATGCAGTGCCCACCGCACAGGTGCAGACCGGGTGGCCGGGCGGGGTGAGGACGGCACTATTAACCCCGCCTGCTCAGGTCTCACGTGTGCGCCCGCCACTTAGATCGGTGTTCCTGGAATCCCCAGAAGGAGCGCTGGATTTGAGTTAGGAAGCCTGGCCTCCGAATCCCAACTTTCCAGCTCTGTCTTCCTGCCAACCCTTCCCTCCCCTCCCTGAACCTCAACTGCTTCATCTGTGAAATGGGAACAAGTCCTTGTGGAAGGAGCAGAGGTGTTTGAGAATTAATAAGTTAATTCAACAAAAAACTTCTTCCCTTCTAGGGCTACTGTCAGGGCAATAGCATGAAGTCATTGACAAATAGAAAAAGCTCTGGATACCATC
>NW_011889148.1:1043918-1055797 GCF_000151845.1 Pteropus vampyrus
GGGCGGGGTGAGGACGGCACTATTAACCCCGCCTGCTCAGGTCTCACGTGTGCGCCCGCCACTTAGATCGGTGTTCCTGGAGTCCCCAGAAGGAGCGCTGGATTTGAGTTAGGAAGCCTGGCCTCCGAATCCCAACTTGCCAGCTCTGTCTTCCTGCCAACCCTTCCCTCCCCTCCCTGAACCTCAACTGCTTCATCTGTGAAATGGGAACAAGTCCTTGTGGAAGGAGCAGAGGTGTTTGAAAATTAATAAGTTAATTCAACAAAAAACTTCTTCCCTTCTAGGGCTACTGTCAGGGCAATAGCATGAAGTCATTGACAAATAGAAAAAGCTCTGGATACCATCGGACCCATGGGGGAGGGTCTGTGAGTCTAGAAGGGGCTGCAGGAGATCGGCTGTCCCATCGCCTAGGCATCTTGTCAGGGAAGGGTGCCATAGCTGCGTGCTGTGCATAAGCCTCTGATGAGTCCGCGCCAGGCTGCAGGGCCAAGAGCTGCCTTGGGGTGAAGGACTGGAGGGGTCCCCGTCGACTTCTTGCTTTACCCCTTACAAGCTTCCCACATTGTATCGCTACTACGACAGGATGAAGCGGTTTGTCTCATTCTCGTTTTTACTGATAAAGGAACTGAGGCCCGGGAAAGGGAAGTGAGTTGGTCACACAGCTAGGAAGTTGCAGAACTGAAACCAGACCTTAAGGTCCCTGATGTCCATATCTAAGATGCTTCCACTCCCGCCTGGGTCCCTACTTCCCCATGGACCACGCTCATCTCGATACCTTCTAGCCCAAACCCTCCTTTTGTACTAAGAAAACTGAGGTCCAGAGAGGGACAGGGACTTGGCTGAGGTCACACAGCACCAGCATCTATAGTGCCCCCAAAAGTAACCACTATTCTGACTTCTATCACCACAGTTTTGCCTTTTCTTGAACTTTATATAAGTTGGATCACGTATCGATGTTCTTCGTTATCTGACTTCTTTTGCTCACTGTGGTTTGTGAGATTCATTCCGTTGTATGGAGCAGTAGTTTGTCTGCTTCGTCGGTGCGTGTTATCCATCACATGAATACTCATGAATGTAGTAATCCGTTCGAAGGTTGATAGACACGTGGGGAGTTTCCAGTTGGTTTTATTACGAATAGCACAGCACCGCTGTGAATATTCTTGAACTTGTCTTTCGGTGACCATATGTACATACTTGTCTTGGGCATAGAGCTAGCAGGACATGGGTATGTTCGACATTAGCAAATGTCATTGGTTTTCTGAAGCGTTTTCATGGCTTGTCACTCCTACCGATGGCGGTGAGCCTTCCGGTTGCTCCACATCCTTCCCAACGCTTGCTATGTCCCATCTTTTTCACTTAAGGCATTGTGATGGATGTAAACGGTATTGCATTGGGGTCTTAATTTTAATTTCCCCCAAACGCTCAGGAAGTTAAGCACTCTTACCTTTGGTTATTGGCTATTTATACATATTCTTTGTGAAGTGCCCAGCCTAGTCTTTTAGGTATGGGTTAACTAGAGCCACCAGAATACTGCAGAGCAAAGTACCCAGAATAAGCATTTCTTCTCATGCTCTGAGGCTGCAGGCCCCGATGGGCACCGCTCCTGTGTGCAGGTTGGGCTCAGGATGCCCCCAGGTAGGTTCCCACTCTGGGGCC
Organism: Pteropus vampyrus; assembly: GCF_000151845.1. Taxonomy (NCBI): domain Eukaryota; kingdom Metazoa; phylum Chordata; class Mammalia; order Chiroptera; family Pteropodidae; genus Pteropus; species Pteropus vampyrus. The sequence continues at coordinate 1,045,575 of NW_011889148.1, forward strand.
CAGTTAAAGGGCAGTGGCTCCAGGAAAAAGTCCTAGTAATGGCAGAAGAGCAAGCCCCAGTACACAAGCACCTGTCAATATTCACTGGCCAGAGGAAGTCCGTGGCCAAGTACAATCTCAGGAGAGAGAAGGTGGGGGGCGGGGGATACTCTGCCTCCAGGGAGAGGAGTGAATATTTGCCAAACAAACCAAACTATAGCACTGCTATTTGGGTGTTTTTAAAAGACCGCATGTGATTCTAATGGTCAGCCAGAGCTATAAACCATTGACCTACGGTCGCCCTGTACATCAGCTAGTGAAAATGAAAGTCAGACTCAGCTGATTTTACTTCATTTCTTAAAAGCAGTTGACTCAACCAAAGTCCATTTCTCTTTCAGGCTTTTGTTTTTTGTTTTTTCTTTTTAAGTGAGTCCCTGAAATTAACACAGCAAATTATTTTAATGATTGATTTTAACTAGATCATGAGATCTTAAGTAACGGGCCTGTGTCTGATTCATCTCTAATATTCTCAGCCCTAGTACAATGCAGAGAAATGGAGAAATGCTGGGACGGGTTGTCGGATAATTGGAAGGAAAGTGTAAGAGTTGTGTGAGTTCCATGAGGGCAGGGGGTTTTCGTCCATCGAAATCATTGTTATATCACAAGTGCCTGAAGCAGAATGGCTCTCAACAAATAATTTCTCAGTTAATGATGCGTGCGTACATGTATAGATAGGCTGTCTGGAAAGGAAAGATGAATGGTTGGTTAGATAGACAGATGTACAGAAAGATGGATAAATGACTAAGTCGGTGGACAGATCAGAGGGTGAATGATGGAGAGGGGGTGAACGTTGGATGATTGAATAGATAGATGGGTGGATGGATAGGAACATGCATGACTGGATGACTGGATGATTAAATGGATAAATGGATGGATAAGTGGACAGATGAGAGGATGGATGGATAAACGAGTGAGTGGGTGGACAGGTGGATGCATGAGAGGGTGAATAAAGGAACAGATGGGTGGGTGGGTGGATGAATGGCTGTATAGGTGAGTGGAAGGATGGATGTGTAGATGAATGAGTGGGTGGATCATATGACAAAATGAATGGATAAAAACTGATTGAGCGATCGCCAGAAAAAGGCACAGCCTCCCATGTGGGTGAACATAGCTATTTTGCAAAACTGTTAGTGACCCGGGTGGTTTTTGTCTCCTCACAGGGTTTTCTGATTTGCTATTTCATCCTCCCCACTGAGTGTCTCTTCTGGAGGCCAGGGCGAGCGGTGGAAAAGGATGGCCACAGACATCAGCGCTCGGGGCGGACAGCGTGCCATTGGCCACGAGGAGTACAGCCTGTACAGCAGCATGAGCGAGGATGAGCTGGTCCAGATGGCCATTGAGCAGAGCCTGGCTGACAAGACGCGGGGGCCAACCACTGCTGAGGCCACCGTGTCCACATGCACCAACCGCCAACCTGCCCATTTCTACCCATGGACCAGGTGAGTGAGGAGAGGCCACCTGGGGCATCCATAAGGTGCAGATCCCAAACACTATTAATCCAAAACCAAATCATCCTGGTCTCTAGGATGCACTCTAACACCCTAATGACTTACATTTGTTGTCTAAACGCATTGAGCTCCGATGGTGCCAAGTACTGCGGTAGGTACTGTAAGGTCTTTGCCTCACTTAATCCTCTTAAGGACCTTTGAGGAAGCTCTGTGCTGTATTCCCATTTTGCAGATGAGGAAACTGAAGCTCAGAGCTGAATAACTAGTTCAAGGTCACACAGAGGGTAGATGGTGTTGCAGAAATCGGAACTCTGGTTCCAAAGCCCATGGCTTGGCCTTGCACCTCTGGCTTTCTGTTTGAATGCAGTGAAACACGTTCTGAGCCTGGTCAGAGCCTCCAGCCCTGTCTATGCAGCCTCCCCAGGAAAACGCGTCTGAGATGCCAATGACATCTGCCCACAGGGCCATGTGCTTCCTTGTTCCGGCTTCCCCGTCCCAGCATGGCCTCGTCCTCTCAGCAGCCAGACTGTCTAGAGCAGCACCATGTCACACCAATAGAAATGTGATATCAACCACAATTGCAATTCCATATATGCCATATTGAATGTCCTAATAGCCACGTTAAAAAGTAAAGAGAAACAGGTGAGATCGATTTATGTCTAAAACAGTATCATTTCCACACGTCATCAACATAAAAATTACGAAAGAGACGTTTACATTCTTTTTTTCACATCACGTCTTCGGAATCCGGTGTGTATTTTGCACTCACGGGACATCTCAGTTCAGGCTGGCCAGATCATAAGGGCCCGCTAGCCGGATGTGGCCAGTGACACCTTGCAGGACCGTACAGATCTAGAGGACAGCTTCTTTGTAGGAAATGGGAGCCAGAAACGTAATGAAGCATTGAGTCTTAAAATGGCTTTAGAAAAGAAATACCCACATTTAAAAAACGCTTTAGCTTATCACCGAGTGCCATCGAGTGTGTATTTGGAGTGAGGTGGCAGGGGGTGGAGATTGCCGTAACGATCGTGTCAGTGTTATCTTGGGTCATAGGCCTCAAGCCTCATTGTCTCCAGCAGCCAGCTGACTTTCTGTGTGACCTTGGGCAAGTCACTTCACCTTTCTGAACCGAAGGTTTCTTTTCTAATAATAATAGCAACAACAGCAGCTATAACAAACAGAATTTTCCGAAGTCCAGCCCCAGCTGACAGGGATGAAGGCAAGTGATGGTGTGTCTCAGCCTGTCCCCTGATGAAATCAAGTGACTTTGACCCTTGCTGAGGCTGAAGCACCTCTGGGCAAAGGCCCAGGATGTGTGTCACCAAGGAGTCCCTTCTAAAGGAAAAGGCAGGTAGCACTGGGCAGCTGGGAGGAGTACGAAGACTCCAGGTCACTGAGCTGGCCCTGAGGACATCTTATTCTGAGACCCAATCTGAAAAACAGAAGCCCAGAGCCAAGGACTCATGGTGACCTGTGCTCCAGGAGGCCCTGGTTCCTGTTCTGGCCTGTTTGGCCTGCATCAGGCCACAGGTTCCTCTTCCTGAGGAGAGGATCAGATAGAAGAGCATCCTGCCTCCCATTGGCCCTTCGGCACCAGCCGGGACATCCATGGGGCATGTGCAGCCTTCTCCCCTGTGCGGGAGTCCTGAGGACACTTAAAAACATTAGAACTGAGCAGGCCCCTGAAGTCCAGCCCCGACCTCCTCCCTCCCCTAGTGTGTAAGGAAACGGACCCACCGTGGGCGGGCGTGAACATTTATCCAGCCCCCTGAGACGAAAGCTCTCAAGGAGAAGTGAAATGACTTACTCAAGGTCACGCGGACCTCACCTAAGAGCACAAGTACGTGGCGAGGAGGAGTCAGCCTGCATCTTCTCACTCTTGATGGGACCCAAAAGCTTTCAGGTTTAGTTCTGCCTTTTGTCTCTGAAAGGAGGCTGGGCTCAGGCCGTGCAGGGGAAGGAAATGCCATTAATGTGCTTCTAATGTCATTCTCTTCCCCTTCCCCTACATATATTGTGCCTCCCTTGTGCCTGGCACACAGCCTCCCACTGGGTCCTTACAAAGCCACACAAGCCAGATATTTCTGTGCCCATTTTACACGTGGCAAAACAAGCACACAGAAGGGCCAGGAACTGACCCAAAGCCTGTCCTGCTCTGAAGGCCGGACCCTTAACCAGCTCTGCTGATTCTGCAAAGGCCTCTTTCTGTGTCCTCTCTCACCTCCACCTCGGAATGGGGTATGGGGCTCATTACATCTGCCTCCATCCATGGAGATTCAGGGGCCCCAAAGACAGGAGACATGCGGGCCTGTGCTCACACGCCCAGCACAGCATCACAGTAAGTCAGGACACGATGGAGTCCTTGTTCACTTTTAACCCTGAAAATCAGTTGCCATCCAAGTAGACCCAGATCGGGTATAGGAAGAAGACATCTCACATGTCCCCAGGGACTCCACATGGCTGGCTCCTCCTCATCCTTCAGGTCTCAGATCAAATGTCACCTCCTCGGCAAATCCTGTCTGACCATCCTCCCAGGTCAAGTAGGTGGCCCCTTCTTACACCTTCTCTTGGCTGTTTCCTTCAAGACCCTAACTACGATTTATAATTTCTGCTTCCGCCATACACCTGTGAACTCCTGAGGGCAGGGGCTTCACCTCCGTCCTGTGGAGCCCTGTGCCCGGCACACGGTGCCCGGCCCTTGGCAAGCCCTGTCTGTGAGCGAGTGATGGGTGGATAAAGCATGAATGAATCAAGAGGCAGCAGAGTGGAGTGGAAGGAGAAATGGGTTTGGAGGTTCGAATCCTTCCTCTGGCTGTGTGACCTTAGGCAAATTATTTAACCTTTCTGAGCCCCAACAGCCTCATCCCTAAAATGGCAATAACCAACTTGCCAAGCCCACCTTGCAGCGTGCTGACGAGAGCAAGTCTGATAGGGTGGGTGTCAGCGCTTCCCCACATCCTGCCGCCTGACTGACCCCCTGCCTCTGGCCTGAGTACCCCAGCCACACCTCATGACTGCCATTCCATGTGTCACCTCGGAAGGCATTATCTGGTGTCCTGAGAGTGTCCCCAACTATCCTGTGTGACTTTCTTGGGGACAAGGAACAGATATCGTTCACTTTTATATCCTCGGTGCCTGGCAAAGAGCCTGGATCATTGTAGGTGCCCAGTGAATGTTTTGGGGCAAATAAATACACTTTGACAGCAATAAAATTCTTGAGGCATGTAAATTGTTGTCATTATCTTGGGACCAAAATGGCAACCGCGGACATAAAGGTCAGCCGAGTCTTTTGGATTCGAAAACTGACAGCCAGCTCAGCAGCCCAGAGAAAATGTAACGCTCCCTTTTAGAGCCATTTTCCAATCGGCTTCTCTCCCACCGCAATGTAAGAAATGAAGTCTGAACGTGCGTGAGGACCGTCCGCCATGCCTTGGCCCACTGAGGGCTCCCCGAAAGGCAGACCCTACTTCTCGTCCCATGGAGAAGTAGGGTTCGTGCACTCATGAAACAGGGAGACCGAGGTGACTGTGATACACCAGCCAGCGCGGGTCCAGGAAGCTGGCTCTTCACAGCCTTTGAACTTCTGCATTTTATTTAAGGTTACGTTTCTAAGAAGACAAAGGGGAAAGCGTAAAGCAGGAACTTGCTTGGGCTGATATGTACACAGTTATAAACAACTCGAGTCGGGCCACCCACACTTGCTGTGTGTTTCCAATGTGCCAGGTGCCCTCGTGGCACCTGGATCTGAATCAGGCCTGGTCCCTGCCCTCCCCAAGTCTGCAGTCTAGTGATGGTAAAGGCACAGAGGTACATAATGACTCAACAAGAAGGGTGCAGCAAAGGGGCTTGCCTCGGTTTCAGAGGGACACAGAAGGGTCTGTGCACTTTAGGCAAGGAGGTGGGCTTTGCAGGATGACTAGGAGTTCGCCAAGCAGGCTAGAGGAAGCAAGCCACTTTGAGCCTGTTTCCTCAACTGCAAAAGGGAGCCAATTACATCTCCTTCACAAAGTGAACTAGAGGATGAAATGAGATGCTCTGTGCCATGCGCCTTTCACAAGGCCTGGCACATAGCAAGCACTCAGCAGAAACTTGGCTACGGGAAGGCAGAAGTTGCTGCAGTTGGAATTCCCATCCTCCTCTATGGACGATTCCTCTTGGGCCAGCTCAGAAAGGATGGATTGGCCAGTGGGTGAGGGAGAAACGAACTCCCCAGAGAGCTGCAGGAATGGGGGCAGAGGTGGCTATGCCACCTGAGCTGTCCCTCTCTCTGCCCCTGAGGGCAGGTGGCTGGTTCCCCAGGGGTCTCGAGTCTTGGCATGCAGCCATACAGCTCCGAGGTTGCCGCGTGTAACATTTTCCTTCAGAGGCTTTTCTTTGTTTGTTTCATACATTTGAATGTATCAGGTGCCAACTGCGTGCCAGGCACTGCACTCACGACGCCTGTGTTTGACATAGGGTTGGTGTAAGGACCAGAAGAGAGAACGAAGACAGGATCCCAGCCCGGCGGTGGGCATTACATTCGTTAGCGTCCCCACCCCCACCCATTAAGATGCCTGTGTGCCACCCGCCTTCAGCTGGGTCCTGCCCAATTGAACCCCCTCCCTGGGGCTGGCCCAAGCCTCTTATTAACTCAGACAGGGCTCACTGAGAAGTTAGCGGTCATTGTCATCCCAGCCTCACTCTCCACTCTCGCTGACCAGTGTCTAAAGCCAGGACAGGGTCATGGGAGCCGGGTGACAGTGCTGCGCTTTTGACCCCTGACCTGCCCGCCCACATGAAGGATGGGGCCCAACCTGGGCCTCTTCCAGGGCATGACCTGTGCCCACATCCCGCCAGGTTCTTCTCGCTGCCGCCGATGACTCAGCCCAGGTGGTTTTTCTTCACGGGAAGTCCCCTGTTCTGGGCCTGCGGGGAAGTAGGGCCTGCAGCACGGAACCGAGTCAGGGGCCTGGCTCCCCCTCTGGCTTGAGACTCACAGCTCAGCAGCTCTGAGCACTCACCCTGCCTCCCCGTGACACCAAGTTAACCACCAACGAGTCTTCCTGCCCTCCTTCCAGCCCCTTCCTCTCAGTTCTGCGGGTCTCACGTGTCCTTGCTGGCCCCCAGACATCTCGAGAATCAACAGAAAGAAGCGCCCCATCACTCTGCATCCCCAGGCCCTAGCCCAGGGCACGGGCCGAGCAGGAGCTGGGACACTCTTGTTGAATAAAACTCAGTTCGTCTGTTTCCTCCTCTGCAAAGTGGGAGCAGTGCACCCCTGCCCCCATCCTGACGGTGGGGAGGGGGGACGTGAGGCACAATCACAGGGGATGTCACATCAGCATCTTGCTGCCACCCTCCCCAGCCTCGCTGTCTCATTGTTGCTGTTATGATTATTATGCCATCAGAGAGAGGGCCTGGTTTTGGGGTGGTGTGTGGATTTCCACCAGTGCTTACTTACTACCTTGCTAAAAACACTAACCTTGTGAGGGAAGAGGTTTGGGTTTGTTTTTTCTGACCCGAACGTGTCGGATCGTCACGCGTTGTCTGTTCTTACTTTATTGCTGTATGCATGCTTCCAACAGTAGAGCCACACGCGAGAACGGCGAACCCACTGCTTGTCTTCTACACATCTTTGCAGTTAACAGAACACGGTCATGGGCTTTGGAGCTTAGTAACCTGCCATAAAATTCAGGTGCTATTTAAAAAATGGGAGGCCACACAGGGGCCAGTTTTGAGGGTGGCCGAGACCCCGGGATCAGCTGGGGAGAGCAGCCTGTCTAGCGCTCTCTCCTTCCCAGGGCCAAGAGCAAGCACAGATACTAATACTGAACCCGGGGGCTTTCGGGGCCAGGGGACAGGAGCCCTGGTGGGACCGGGCTGTGCACTTCCTTCCCAGGATGTGGTCTCTTAGCTCTGCTTGACACACTGAGCTTCCACAGCGAGTTCATGTCAGCAAAGGCCCCGCGTCTAAACAGCAGCGAAGAACCCCCTGGTCTGATCCTCCCTCCTCATCGTGCAAAGGGGGAAACGGAGGCACAAAGAGGGGCAGGACTAATGAAGCCACAGGGCCGGGCAGTGAGGAGGCCCTGGAGCCGGAGGGAGGACGAAGAGGCGGGGAAGACCAGGCCCCTGGAGGACGGAGCACCGTGCCGGTGGCTGCTCCGCTCGCCAGCCGTGTCTGCAGTGACGCTGGTGCCCACCTCTAGGGTTAACAAATGAGGACTAATGAATGACCCACCCAAGGGGCTCGACCAGTGGGTGCCCAGGAGAAAGCAGGTAGTGACAAGTTGAAGGAAGCGAAGGAAGGTAGGAGGGTGATGAGGGTGATGAAGGGGGCCGGCCCGGAGCCCCCCGAGATGGGCTGACGCTGCGGAGTCGGGTGTCCTTCCTCCTCTCTCTGCCCCTCACCCCCTCCCCCATGCCCTGGCCCCCCTGAGAGTACCCACAAAGCCTGCTGCTTCTGGCCTGTCCTGGAGAATGTGGTCCTTCTCAGGGTCACCATTCCAGCACCTCTGTGCCCCACGGGGTGCTGGCCACCAGCAGTAATGTCCTCCCCAGTCCCACAAGGTGCCACCCCCGAGGACGGCAGGAGACCAGCTGGGCCGCTGGGGTGCCCAGGGCACCAGGGCCTGACCTGTTGGAAGCAGGGCTGGTGTGGGCCACACGTCCCATTCTCAATTCACGGAGTGGCCGCCACACCTCCTGTCACCCCTGCCATCGTCAAAAGACCCTAATGAGGTGGGGAAACTGAGGCTCAGAGAGGCAGAATAATGATGGAATTAATGGTGGACACGTGTCCAGAACCCCTGTGCCTGGCCCTTGGTTAGGCACTTTACATCCTTCACTCTCTCCGGCCTCATCAGCCCTCTGAGATTGGGGTGTTCCAGGGACGAAACCCCAGAGAGTTTCAACCTGTCCAGGGTCACACAGCCAGGAAGTGCCAGAGCATAGAGCTGGACCCCAGAGGTCTGACTCCGGGCCTGGCCTGGATGACCTTTCTGAGCATCTTTTGGCTGTAACCTTTGTACTCTTTACTGCTGACCCTGGGACACACGCCCCACTAATGAAGAGCCAGCAAGGTGGAGGTGGGGGCACAGACCCTGCTTGGCTTTCTCGCTTTGCTCCCCTGTCCCCCACCCCTACGAAGCTCTTGTCCATCCCTGTTAGGGTCCGGCCTGGCCAGCCCTGAGGCTGAGCTCCTTTCATCCGAGGACCTGCCGCTGACACTCCTCACATCCTCCTGGGCGAAGAATGTCACCTTGCTTCATATCTGCCTCCTGCGTGGTTGGCTGGGGAGGGGGGACCGCAGGAGCGAGGGTGAGGTTAACCTCACTGTTGTCTTATATGGTCATTTAAATCTCCCAGGGCTTCCTCCGAGGGCCAAAAATAATCCGAGGCACAGCAGCTGTGTCCAGCACACAGAGAGGACCCGGCCATCTGCTTTGGTTCAGTGCCCTGCGTCCGTCTGTCAGTCTCTCCCCCTTGCTCTCCCTCCATCCTCGTTCCTGCCTCTGGCCATGACCCGCTTCTCATATGCAGAGTATTTTTCCCTCTTTCATTCCTGCCCTGCACCCTCCAGATCCAGAGCGCCTCCAGAGAACCCGGCGGCCTCGGCTCCCATGGGTCTGTTCCAAGGGGTCATGCAGAAATACAACCGAAACAAGACCTCCCAGCCTGCGTAAGTGACCCCCCGCCCGACCCAGAGACCATCCAAGCTCAGGCTCCCAACCGGTGGGGGTGTGGGTGTGGGTGGGGGTGGGATGCGGGCCCACAGCCCCAGGGGAGAGGGGCAGTCTGGAGGGACCTCCCAGGCACACCTCTTCCAGGTGTGTCTCCTGGGACCTAGCCGCTCCTGCTGAGCTGGGCTTGGTGGTCACAGACTGTCTTCAAGCAACTACCAGCCGGGCTGCAATTTTGATTAACCCCTCGATGACCCCAGAATGGGCTTTGTGTGCTGGAGTGGCCCCGTGGGGTTCCCAATCTGGAGACTCAGCACGAGAGACTGAGGAGACAGCCCTAGGATGGCAGAGGCCGAGAGGAGCTCAGCGCTGAATGATGAGTCAGCCATCCCCTCTGTTTGTCTCAGGTTCCCCCGGCCCCCTGCCATGGCCACACTTGCTTTGTTTTGTTGCCTTTATCTAAGTGTCAGGTGCTAAAATCCAGAAATAATTCGAGCTACAGGAGGGCTCTGTTTGCCTGGTACCAGGGTGCTAGGTTAGGTGTGTCCTTGAGAAATAGCTCTGTACCGTTTGCCTCTCTGCTTCCCATATTAACCCCAGAAGCAGCTAGGAGCAAAAGAGGGGCTCCATCGCTGGAACCCCCCTTTTCTCATTCATTTATGTTACAGCGAGGAGAGGAGGCAGCTGGCTGACGTTTTGTCTCTCCTTCCTGACCCTTTTCAAACTCTGCCGCCCTCACTTCCTTGGTGCCGCGGGCGGGATTTTGACTGTGTGGAGAGGGAAGACCCAGATTCTGGTCTCGGCGCTGCTGCCGCTTCCCGTGTGACTGCTCATGAGTCGCTGTGTCTCCCTGAGTCTCCCTTCTCTGTGAGAGAGGTTGGAGAGGACAGAGTGGCCTCCAGGGTCCTGTCCAGCTCTTTAGTCTCCGATGGCCTGACACCCCAGCGGCCACCCCCACACCCAGGGCGGGGACTTTGGCTGAGCTCACAGAGAAGCCATCAGTGGGTGTGCCTGAGCACTCCGGAGTCCTTGCACCACAGCTGGATGAGACCCAAGCTGGGCAGCGGGTCCTGAG
>NW_011889148.1:1057487-1085576 GCF_000151845.1 Pteropus vampyrus
TTCTCTTTCTCTTTCCCCTTTTCTTTCATGCAGCAAATATTTACTAAGCAGCTCTTACGAACCAGTCACTGAGCTGGGCCCTGGGGTAAAAGAAAGACACTGTCTCTGCCTTTTTGGAGCTCAGAGTCCAGGAGGAGAGACAGGGAGTGGTCAAATATTCGTTCAAAGACATGTAAAGACCAGCGGTTATGTGAGGGCTTATGACTGGAGACAGGGAGAAGCTGACCCGGGCACACAGGCTGGGGAGCCTATGATGGAACTGAGAGCTGGAGGGGCCAAGGTCAGGGCCGAGGTCAAGGCTGAGTTCCCAGGGCATACCCATATGGGTTAGGAAGGATTATTCTCCTTATTGCAGAGGACACTGGCTGCACGGGGGTTGAGCACCTGTCCCAGATCAGTGGGGACAAGCAGGGTGCAGTGATCCCCCAGCTGGCACATCTCCTGGCCACCAGGAGGCCCTGGTTTCCCTGTGGGAGAGAGGCTGCCTGGCCCTGCCTAGTCCCTGAGGCGTGGCCTGTCCCTTTCTCTCACAGGCCCGTGGACCCTGTGCTAAAGGCCATCAAGGAAGACGATGAAGAGGCGGTGAAGGCGATGATCAAGGCGGGGAGGAATCTCGCAGAGCCCAACAAGGAGGGCTGGCTGCCTCTGCACGAGGCGGCCTACTACGGCCAGCTGAGCTGCCTGAAGGCCCTGCAACGAGGTGAGGCAGCTGCTCTGGGTGCAGCCGGAGGTGGGAGCTGGACGCAAGGGCAAGGCTCCTCCCTTCTGAAGCCCCACAACAACCCGGCTGAGGGGAGCGGGGCCGGGAGCGGAGAAATGACTTGCGCCCCTCCCCCAACAACACCCTCCCCGCTCTCCAGTCTCCCCAGTCCTCTCAGGACAGGAGAGACCAGTTCCTAGAAAAGAAAGGAGGGAGAGCTGACTTCTGAGAGAGCCACTGCCAGCTTATTCCAGAATGTTCCAGGGGCTGATTTGGTGTGGAAAATACTGCAGCTGTGCCTCTGCCTGCCAAGGCTGTCCCCCACAGCTGTGGGAGCCTGGGCAAGCCATGCCTGCTCTCTGAGCCTCAGCTTCTCCCCAAGCCAGATATAGATGGGTAACACCTGCAGGCAGCATGAACCCCCAGACAGCCCACCGCACTCCATGGCAGAAACAGCTGCGTGAGACTGAGCTTCCGGTGGTGGCTGGTGGGAGTATAAGGAAAGGACAGGGCCATTCAGAGAAGGAGGAGTGTCAACCAGGGAAGGCTTCCCAGAGGCGGCGGCACCTGAGCTGGATTAGTAGTATGATCAGGAAGCTGAAACAGCCCTGTGAAAGCTACTAAGTTCAGGGCCGAGATGATGAAGGCAGTCTGGGTGGTAAATTGAGCGGATACCACACAAGTCTGTCCTCGGCATTGGGAGGAACTCAGGACTACTTCTGTGTTAGGGAGGAGACAGGTATCTTTCTCCTTCATGAATGTCCTGGTCTGTCTCCCGCAGCATACCCGGCAACCATCGACCAGCGCACCCTGCAGGAGGAAACAGCCCTTTACCTGGCAACATGCAGGGGACACTTGGACTGCCTCCAATCCCTGCTCCAGGCTGGGGCTGAGCCTGACATCTCCAACAAGTCTCGAGAGACACCACTCTACAAAGGTGAGCCCCCTTGGTGGGCTTCCCAGAGGAAGGGTCCAGAAACTAGGAAGGCAACTGAGGGCATCGCTCCTGAGGTGCATAATCGTGCCCGCGGGGAGTCTACTTTGAAGGGACAGCCTCACTCTATGTATCACTTAGGTAGCCGAATCATTGATTAGTACACATATTCAGTCAACGTCTCCCAAGTCCTCTTGGGATGAGCATACTGTGGAGCACTGAGGGCTCAGACACGAAAAGATACCGTCCATGCCTGAGCGCTCGCCCCGTCCGGTGGGCATCGACTCATAGACAACAGCCAGCTAAGAGCAATGAAGCGCTTGACTCAAGGCATCTGGGAGCACGGGGAAGGGGACCCGCCATAGGGGAAGGGGTGGCCTGAGCTGAGCCTGAACAGGATAGATTTACTGGCTGGACAGGCAGGGGAACAGCATAGGCGAAGGCAAAGAGATATGAGAGAATTTGTACCTCTGCAGTGTTTAATAAAACTCAAAATTCCTGGCTGACTCAATATATCATCCAAAGATGTTGGCTACCCTAGCAAGTGCCGAGAGTCAAAATGTGAATAATCGTCACAGCTGGCAGTTATTGAGTGCTTTCTCAATGCCAGGCACTCTCCATTTATTCACCCTCGTATCCATCTATATGTGAAGTAGGCACTGCTAGAATCCCCATTTTACAGATGAGGACCTAAGGTGCAGAGACCTGAAATGAGGCACCCGGGACCACACAGCGGGGGGCCAACCTGGGACTTAAACCCAAGGCGTGGGATGCCAGTACCTCGCTCTGAACTACTACATCACGGAGCATCTAGTTCATGCATATGCACTTAAGCGATCGGCCTTGGGTCTTGCAAAAATGAGGGCTTTTATACTTTGAAGAACTACAGAAATCCCCAATTTCCCATGTGTCTAGCATCTAGCACCTGGAACATTCCGTAGGCAGCAGAAACTGGGTAGCCAGCTGGTAACCAAGTCCACTGCAGACCTGAGGCAGAAGTGTCTCCCAGGACTCACATGTGTCCGGCCACCACAGCCATCACCTGGGTCTTCAGCTGTCCCAGAGACAGCCCCCAGGATTCTGAGCTATTCATACTTGAACCTCGGACTCTGGTCCTGCCTGAGCTCCAACATGAGCCAAGCGCTGTGCTAGAACCTTCCATGCACTGCCTCACTCGGTACTCCCACAGCCTTATCTCTGCTTTACAGGCGAGGAAACCAAGGTGTTGAGAGGTGGGGAGCTTTACCTGGGGTCCTGTTTGAAACATTACACGAGCAGCACCCCCTTCTTCTTACTACCCCACTGACTGACTCAGAGAAGCTTCCAGGGGTGGTTAATTTGGACAAGTGCCCAGTCTACCTGGTGATAACTCTGGCCAGAGCCAAAAGTACATTTAAGGTCTAGAGAGAGATGAGGCATAAGGGGGAGGTTTGGGCAGGTTGAGAAAGACTTGACAAGTTGTACTCAGAAGATAAATTTTACCCCAAATTAAGTGAGTAGCCTTCGAGGAGGGGTTTTGAGCAGGAACATGACTCCGTCCTCCTCCTCCTCCTCTTCTGACCTTGGCAATGGGAAAGACAGAAGCAGGGAGACGCGTTTGGGGCACCCTGGAACATCCCGGAGAACAGAAACTCCAGACCCCATGGCCTGGGTTTGAATCCCAGGTCTGCTATTTACTATCTGTGTGACCTTGGGCAAGTCAATCAACCGCTCTGTGCCTCATCTTCCTCATCTGTGAAAGGGGATAATAACAATACATCTTTTAAGGGTAGTTGAGAGAATTAAACTAGTTAATTATATAAAGTGCTTCGAATGGATTGCCTGGCACATAACCAGGGCCATACACATGTCATCAAATATTATTGCGAGTTTAGTATTACTACTACTTTTAGTTGTATATCTCAGGTGTAATTCTGTATATCTCAGGTGTAATTCTGAACCTGAGTGCATCCCCAGTGGATATTTGTTGAGTGGATGGCTGACGAGCGCATGAGTGCACAAATGAATGAAGTCTTGGCTGATCAGGTCCTGCCAGGGGCCCTGCTGACCACCTTGCTTCTCCCTGGGCGCAGCTTGTGAGCGCAAGAACGTGGAGGCCGTGCGCATTCTGGTGCAGTACAACGCAGACACCAACCATCGCTGCAACCGAGGCTGGACGGCTCTGCATGAGTCTGTTTCCCGCAATGACCTGGAGGTCATGGAGGTCCTGGTGAGCGGAGGTGCCAAGGTGGAGGCCAAGAATGCATACGGCATCACCCCCTTGTTCGTAGCTGCCCAGAGTGGGCAGCTGGAGGCACTGAGGTTCCTGGCCAAACATGGTGAGTGCTAAGGGTCCCTGCGTCATAGAGTCCCCGAAGGGCATACATCCGGGAAGGATCTCAGAGATCAACTCTAAGGGAAGGCAAGGTGTCATCTCGTGACATGTTTAGGTGTCATCTCGTGGACATACTCCGATCGAGCGATAGTATCTTGCAGTGCTGTGTTGAGCATTCTGAGGCTGGGACCAGGTTCAGCGGGACATGTGTTGGGAGCCACGAGTGGGGCCTGCATTGGGCACAGATTCGGAGGAGAGTGGCACATGTGCCGCATATTTGCATTCTCTACATCCTTGTTTTGCAAATGAGGAATCTGAGGCCCCCAAAGGGGAACCGAGGTCTCTATTTTCACACAGCAAATTAGCGGTAGAGTGAGTCTCCGTCTCCTGACATCCCTTCCCACCGTGTCACATATCAGGGCCAGGAGGAACCTCAGACAACTTCTAGATCACCTCTTCCTCTGTGGGTGCTGACACCAAGGACTGGGATGGGAAAATGATTCGTTCAAAGTCACACGGCAAATTCGTGGCAGAGCTGGAATTTGAACCCAAGTCGTTGATTCCACTCTTTGCCTGTGAAAACTCTTTGTTCACTTAAAGGAACAAAATAAAATAATATGGTCTGCATTATGATGTCCCATAGCAGAAAACCCTGAGTCAGTGGCAGACATTCTTTTGGGTCAAGAGCATTATTTTCTGATCTCCCGCAAGAACACCTTTAATTTTTTTCCCCTCTCTCCATGAGAAGTGACAGCAGAGAGGCCGGAGGTAAGCCAGCCCCTGGGGCAGATTGGAATCATTTGTCGAGGACCATCTGTGTGCCAGACCCTGCATGAAGCACGAACACAGACCAGGCCAGCGGGGTTTTCTCCATAGCCACATGAGGTAGTTAGTGTCTTCGTTCCATTCTGTAGATGAGGAGGCTGAGGCTCAGAGGTTAAATGACTGGTCACAGTCAGAGCCTCCATCTGACCCCAAACTGCACTTTCTTCCTACTTTGCCACACCACCCAGGCCTCCAGAATGGCCACCATGGGACCTGGCTCAGAGAAGTGGCCACTTAGCATGTGCCTGAGCGGTTAGGGAAACAGACCCAAGGCACTTCCGTGAAGCCAGGGACGAAACTGGATGGAGCAGCTTGAGAACAAAGGGGCACAGGCAGGGCCCTGGGAACCCAGGCAAGAAGGCTGGGCGATGGGCAGGGTGCTCAATGGGCAGGGACCGGCTAACCCCGAACCTCTGCCCAGCTCTCCTGCCAACACTGAGTCAGGGTCTCTTCCCTTTGTGGGCTGTGTCCACCCACAAATCCAAATATTTTCCTTGTCTGAGCAGGTGGCTTTGCTGGCAGGGTCCAGGCGTCCAGGCTTCCAGGGCACCTGACTTCTCGAGCACCTGGTGTCAGAGCTGCTGGCTGACTCTCCCTCGGGGGCAGAGAGCAGTGCCAGCCCCTGTGCTCAGGCCCCCTCCTCCTGGAGAACTGCCATGTGCTGAGCACCTGCTCTAGGCCAGGCACCGTGCAGGGGGATCGTCTTAGTCCATCCGGCTGCTGTAACAACACCATAGACGGGGTGACCCATAGACCACGGGAGCATATTTCTCACAGTTCTGGAGGCTGGAAGTCCAAGATCAAGGTGCCGGCAGATTCAGTGTCTGGTGAGGTCCCACTTGCTGGTTCACAGACTACAGTCTTCTCACGATGTCCTCGCATGTTAGAAAAGTGAGAGACTCCCTGGGGTCCCTTTTATAAGGACAGAAATCGTGTTCATGAGGGCTTCACCCTCAGGGCTTAATCACCTCCCAAAGCCCCGCCTCCTCACACCATCACACTGGGGGGTAGGTTTCAACATATGCATTTTGGGTGGGACACAAACATACAATGTACAGCAGATATTTATTTATTACTTCTCACAGTGACCCCAACTGATAGATGCTATTATTCCTGGTCGACGGGTAAGAAAATGAGACTCCTAACAACTGCCTGAGGCCATGGAGGTTGTAAGCCATGAGACAGAAACTTCAACTGGTCCTTTCCTGTCACAAAAGCCTGTGTTTGTTTCACTAGACCAGAAATCAGTTATCAGAAACTAAAAATTACCAGAAAGCCTGAGATAAGCAGACTTCCCAGCGAGAGAGGAGCTGTGGATAGCAAATACTTTTGATGTCAGCCCCTGCTGACATTCCACTGCTGGCTCAGTTCTATTTCATTCCAGAAGAAGGAGGGACTGGCCAGCAGGCTGTAATCTCTTTTTGTGGAGAAACCCGAGTGCACATCAGTGCTCTCCATCACCACTAGGAGATGGAGCAGGCACAGGAGATCGGGCTGAAGGGAAGCTGTCACCAGGCTTGATTCCTTCACCCATCTGCAAGATGTGGCGTTTTCTTCAGAGGAGACAGGAAGTCATTCCCCTCTCATTCCTGGAAATGGAAGGAAAAGAAGTACCAATCCCAATTAGTAAAGTCATTAGGGTTCTTCTTTATTAGGGCTGCTGCGAGGGCCTTCTTCAGTGCAGGGCCTGAATCCTGTTGAGTGGAGTTAGGGTTACGAGCATGGCCTCTGCCATCAGACCATTCGAGTTCGAGTTCAGGCTCTTCACTTATGAGCTGGGTGGCCTGAGGCAAGTTGCACGGATTTTCTGTGTTTCGATGTCTTTGTCTGTAATACAGAGGTACGAGCAGAACTGATCACGCCGGTTATCCAAAGAGAGGGCACATGCAAAGCACAGCGCCCAGCACATAGTGAGTGCTCAGTAAATGCCAGATCATCGTGGCAGCTTTGGGCGTAACCCTAACTTTTAAAGGTCGTTGTTAAATAACCCAGCGTGTCACGGTGGTTGGCACCGTCCGACATGGAGGTCACGTCAGGGACAGTGACCGCCCCGATTACTCACCGATCCGCCTCCTCTTCGCCAGGCGCTGACATCAACACGCAGGCCAGCGACAGCGCGTCGGCCCTCTACGAGGCCTGCAAGAACGAGCATGAGCTGGTGGTGGAGTTCCTGCTGTCTCAGGGTGCCGACGCCAACAAGGCCAACAAGGACGGCATGCTCCCACTGCACGTCGCCTCCAAAAAGGGCAACTACAGGTCAGCCCAGGCCCTGTCGCCACCACCCGACCCACACTGGGGGGCTCCAAATGTCCCACCCGCAGGGGGAGAAAGGCCCAGTTCAGAGAGGAGAGCACCTCTGGGGACAAAAGAAAAAGGACCGAGCAGTTAGCAAGCTGTAGTGCACGCCTAGCGCAACATGATAACATTGGACACGTACCAGCACTTTCCATTACGAACTGATTTAATCCTTTTAACAGCTCTGCTTTTAGTGATCCTTTTCACAAATCTGCTAGGTAGATACTGTTATCAAATGAGGATGCTAAGACACAGAGAGGGTGAGTGACTTGCCCAAGGTCACACAGCAGGAGGAACTCACTACTCCAAATGTCCCATCTATAGGAATTCCATTCAAAGTGCCAGGTATGAGTCTGGACGAGGGGATATTTCTGGTAGGGATGCAAAGATAACATCTCAGGCAATTAGCAAGCATGCAGGGGATACCTACACTAATACAAATAGCACCAATAATCATAGCTAGCCTTTACCGAGCGCTTACCATAAGTGGGTACTTCCAGTGAGATGGGAGAAGCTTACGTTCTCAGGGAGCGGTCTCGTGGGAGGGAAGATGCACATGTAAGCACGCGTGTGGGCGCGCGCGCACACACACACACACACACACACTTATGACATAATGGAAGGGCATGAGAGCTGAACCCATGGTGGTCACAGAGGAGAGAGACGGGCGTGGGCCGGAAGTAGAGATGTACTAGAGCGGGCCCATACCTGCTCACAGGAGCCAACGAGCCAACCGTTAGTTCTCGCCGATTGCCTGAAATTGGCCATGGGGCGAGTATTCACACCACAGAAACTTGTGAAGGCTGCAAATCGGGGCCTCCTTATCCACCCCACCCCCGGCTAGTTGGAACACCAACCAGCGCCACTGCTAGTTGAAAGGGTCAGAGAAGACGTGCCCAGGGGGCAGAACTCAAGCCACTTGTGGGGAATGCACGGGGCCTGGTAATTTCCATTCAACCGGCCAGTGTTTCCCCAAACTGTGACCATTCACAGACTTTCTTTCTGATACGAGACATCTATACTCTTATTGCTTAGTATTGTCCCTTAAAGACATTCTTCCCTAAAATAAATTAGTTTTCAAAAGGAAATGTTTATCACACTATTAAATTGATAAAATTATCGACTTACAATTAAAAAAAAACCTTTTCACCTAAAAATCCCACCTCGTGTACCCCAGATGACACACTGTGGGAAACACAGCCCCGTCCTCAGCGAGGAGAGAGGGGAAGAAAAGATAGTGTATGTTGGGGGTGTTGGCTTCTTCCCTAAGGCAGAGGAAAATGGGGCGAAAGTGACATTTCAGAGAATGAAATGGGCACATAAGAAGCCTGAGGCCCTGCTCGGCAGGCCGGCCGCACAACTGACCAACCAATGCCCTCCCACGCCCATGCCCGATGCGGCACAGAGGAGACCCTGCCTTCTCGCAGGCAGCCGACCTGGGCTTGAATTCCTGCCGAGGCCAGGGGCATGTTACCTAACCTTTCTGAGCCTCAGTTTCCTCTTCTACAAAATGAGAAGTAGTCACGCCCGATTCACAAGTTGCTGTAGGGACTTGCGAGATGGGTATACGTGGAAAGGACGCACCCAGGAGAGTGCCTGCCGCGGAGGAGATGCTCAGAGGGTCTGCCCTCCTCCTCACTTATGGAGAGAGAGTGCATTTCATCGCTTATCAGTTAAGCAATGGAGGGAAGGAAACGATGGGTCAGCAGTGGGGACAGGCGAGATGGCATCTTTCTCTTCAGCAAGATGACTGATGCTGGATCTTTCTCTTCAGAAAGATCCAGCATCAGTCAACTAACATGGTTTATCTTGAGCCTGACCCGAGGAAGATCCAAAGAATGAACAAGAGGAAGGGGCTGCCCCTTAGCATTCTCCTGGCCCAGCGCCTCTCTGTACTTGCTTAAAGCACAGTCATTCTTGACTATTCTTTAAATGGCACATCCTGGAACCACTGAGCCAGAATCTCCAGGATAGAGGGAACCCAAGCTCTGTCTGTGCAAAGATCCCTGAGCCAACGAGACACAGCCAGCCCTCGTTTCAGGGGAATCATTGATCTAGTCTAACCTCTGATTCACAGAAGAGAGACCCGAAGCCAGAGATGGGAAGGGGCTTGCCAGAGAGTGCAGAGCTGGGCCTGTCTCAGCATCCTTAGGTCATACCCAGATGCCTTTAAGATGTCTGGCCCCAGCTGACAGGAAGTTTGACGGCGCACTGAGTACACCCAAGAGCGAAACAGGGAGCAAGGCTGGTCCTCCCTGAACTCCCCCGATGAGTGGTTTAAGTCTCCCCAGAGTGTCCTGCTGTGGATTCACGCTGACTCCCAGAATGATTTCCCTGCTTATTCACCCTCCATTCCCAGGGTCAAGTTCCCTCTGACGCCCAAGACTGAGAGGTGCCAGGCCATTTTTTGAGAACTGTCTGAAAAAGGTCAAGGCCAAGTTTCCAGCAGCTTTTGCCACCGGGCAGAGCCCACAGCCTGACCAGCCCTTCACTTACTCCCTGGGCACGTGACGTTAGTGGCCTTCTCCACACCGCCCTCCCATAGGCTGCTCAGGGTTCGATGTGACATTCCCTGAGCATTCCATACTTAGCTACCAGCCAAACACCCTGCCCATCCACAGCATAGAAACAGTGCCCAGCAGCTGGTCTCAGTGTTTGCCAGTTGGTGCCATCTCTTCAGACATTGAACTGGAGGGTGTGACCCTCAGGCGTGGGTGAGAAAGGAGCCCCCCAGATCTCAAAGTCTCAGTCACCTCCCAGGCACACCTTTCCGATTTTCATTTCCCATTTAGCAGAGGCGCCTTTTGAGATTAAAGCTCAACACCAAAGATGGACGTTTGAAGAAACTGTTAGACGAGAGCAGACTCCCCACCCCAGCCCCCCACCCCGCCCCCGCTCCACGCACACACCAATTCCTTTAAAAAGAATTTGGAATAACATCGAAACCAGTGGTTTCCAGCCCTGGCTACACAACGAAACCCCTGGGGACTCAAAATTCAGTATGCTCGGGCCCTACTCACTCTCCGAGATTCCGATGTAAGCAGTCTGGGCTGGGGCTGGAGGTGCAGGGTTCCTAAAAGCCACCCAGATGATTTTACTGTGCAGCCCAGTAGAGAACCAGTATCTTAGAGTCTATTTTGTGGCTGACATGCAACACGGACTTGCATTTGGGGCCTCACTCCTGACCCCCTTGTTCTTAAATATTCTTTCTCTTTTACTTCTAATTTACACTACCTTTGCAAGCCACTTAAAACTCTTTCTGGAAAAAAGCAGAATAGAGAATATTTAATACATTAAATTAAAACGTAGCTTCTAAAGCATGTTCACAAGCATGCTAGCATCCCTATTAATTAAAAGGGGAGCTAAGGCTCAGAGCTCAAGGCCTCACAGAAAATAAGAGGGGAGATGGTGGGCACAGGATCCTTCCCCGCCCCCCCAACCCCCCACCCTCATCCTCTGCAGGAAGCTGATTGACTGCCTGTGGCTTCTGAGAGAAACAATGAGATTTGCATCAGGTGTTTCTCAAGGTGGATCACCTGCAGCAGACTCCCAGGCACCTCCCCAACCTGCTGAATGAGGCGCTGGATAGCAGGGCCCAGGAATCTGCATTTGAGTGATTCCCAGAGCTATTCTGAGTCACACTGTGGTTGAGAACTGGCAGTTTGCACCCTCAGCAAGCTCCATTCTGTGTCTGAAGACCCAAAGACCCCTGGATAGATCGGCTTAGTGCAAGGGGCTGCACAGAGCTGCTAGTGCCTGCCCTTCCTCCTTCACGGAGGAACCGCTCCGTGTTCCAGCTCCTAGCATCTCCTAGAAAAGCTGCACACTTGCTCCTGCAAGCATCCCTCCTAGGCGGGAGTCCTTCTGTGCCCTTGGGAACACCCTCGGGCCAATGCTCCACTGGTGGACCTTTGCTGGCTCCAGCATGAGCATCACACAGGCTCAGAGAAAAGGCAATCTCCCGAGACACAAACACACACGCACGCACGCACGCACACACGGCAGGGTTGGCATAGTGCAGCTTAGTGGTTTTGGCAGAGGAGTCATCTGTGGGCGGCTGGGTCCCTTGCGGAAGTAGAGTCCACAGTCAAATTTATACTAATTGTTAACAAAGGTCACACCATGGTGACCCAGTGACCCAGAACGCCTCCACGTTTGGAGAGGCAGGGCAGTGTGCTGCAGTCACCCTGGGGGTCAGGATACCAGCGACCACCATTTATCAAGTGTGTACTGTGTGTCCATCAGCTTAATGTATAAGATCTCATTTTCTCCTCAAAAGCGGCCTCAGTGAGAGTGTCATTAAATTGTGGCAGAGCGAGCCCACCTTGCTGGGTAGTTACAACGAGTAAATGAGATAAAGTACTTAGCTCATAGGATCAGTTTCAGGATTAAACAAGCTAAATGTGTAAACGCACTTTGAATGGTGCCTGGAACACAGCAAGCGCTCGGTGATATTATGGTGATTATTATTTAGGGGGAGAAAGTGCTCACAACAACCCATAGGGGCTCAATCAAGGGTAACTATCACCATTCTCATCCTCACTATTATTATGACTAATTACCCTTCTGTCATAGATGTGGTTCTGAGAGATTAAGTGACATGCCTGAGATGGCCCAGCACTGAGAGGTAGAGCTGATGGCGTAATCCAGGCCCACTGCCCGAGGTGGGACCCCCGCGGGCTAAGTTCAGCCTGCTTGGGCTAGCTCTCTGCTCTGTTGCCTCTCACGTGGCTGGGGTTCAGGTGGGACAAGTAGTATGGCAGGGTAGCAGCCTGGAGCAAGGGGAGTATGGTTCAATGACTGGTGGGTGCCAAGAAAAAGGCAAGGAGGGACCCAGTTATTAAAGAGCGTGAGACCGAGGCCTGGTCCTGAGACTGGGGTCCAAAGTCGCCTGCCGAGATGCGAGGTCTGCTCTGGTGTCAGGGCCTGAGCTGGGAGTGCAGCCACCACACTGGGGAAAGGAGGGGGAGCAGGGAACCGGGCCTCCCTGACACTGAGGGCTCTATCTGGCAGTGGGCGCCCTGTTTCTCTTCGTAAAGTGTGCTTTGAGCAGTAGCGCTCTGTGGTCCCACGACCTGGCCCCAGCCTGTCCTCCATTCCACAAAACAGGCTAGGGGAGAGAGGCAATGACATGCAGTGGGGCCGCCAACGCGGCCATTCCCCAGGGTTAGGGGGACTGGTGCGTCATGGAGAAGCCTGGCCCTGGGCGTGCTAGACACCTACGCTGAGGCCTGGCTTTGCCATCCACCTCCTGTCCCACCTCACACTTAGCCCCACCCCAGGACCAGGCCTCGGTCTCACGCTCTTTAAAATGGGAGGGCTGGCATACTGACCTCCATTACCGCACGATTAAGATGACGCTCTGGGGCTCCAGGCAGTGTCCACTCACGTTCCCACATTCCTGCCACTCCCCCTCGGTTCTGCAGGAGATTGCCAGAGCCCAGCTGTGACCCGCCGGAGATACCAGCCCCATCTGGCCGGCAGCCCCAGGCCGTCCGTCTTGCTGTTCTTTCCCAGTTTGGGCAGGTTACGGCTGTTAGCGAGCATTTATTGCCAATGGCCTCAGTCCAGGGCGAGGCCCCAGCCCTGCCTTTGACCAGCACCTCTGCAGAGCAAGGTCAGGCCTCCTGTGCCTGCACAAATAGAAATTAGGAGGCAATTAACCCCCCTGGGTGTATGAATTTCCTTTTGAGGTTTTAGAGGCAGATTTTAGGCAAACAGCATTACTAACAATAATAACACTTTCCACTGAGATGCTAGCGGGAGGTTGCTGGCATCGGATTTCCAGGAAGTGGAGAATCAGCGTGCCAGGAGGCAGAGAGGCGTGGGAACGGGCCTGGCGGCACCTGCTTGCCCTACCATGGCCACCTCCTTGGAGCCCGCATAGGGCAGCGAGGTCACCTGTCATCAGGGATTAGATGGATTAGGGGCCTGGAATCATGACAGGAGCTCGTTCCTGCAGATGGCAGGGATCTAGAGCAAGAGAGGAAAGATAAGGGGTCAAGAGTCCTGGGGTCAGGCTCCCAGGCTGCTTTACGACCTTCAATTAGTCACTTCATTTCTCTGAGCCACATGGATTAAAAGGAAGGCCACAGACTTGCTCGGGTTACCTCACGGGGTTGCGGGGAAGGCAAAATGGGGCAGGCAAGTTAATGCATCGTGAAGAATGCCGAATCCCCTGACATATCCGCTGTCGCCCCTGACTGCTACATAAGAACTAAGGGAGTGGTTAAGAATGTGGTCCTCACTCTAGGGGAAAATCGGACTACCTGGGTTCAAATCCCGGCTCCATCACTTACTGGCTGTGTGTCTTTGGGCAAGTGACATACTCTCTCTGGGCTTCTGTTTCCTCATCTGTGAAGGAGGGTCACGCTGGTGAAGGCTGTGCCCGATTCAGCAGGAGAGAGCAGAGCCAGGGACCTCCAGCCGCAGCTGGGACTGACCCGCCCCCTCCAGGCCCCAGGCAGGGCAGAGAGCCCGGCAGAGGCTAGAGTCAGACTTCAGGGTAAGAGGCGTTAAGACTTACAAGACAGGGGAGGTGACTTTATGGTCACTCTGCACCACTTCTTACTGACTATGTGGCTTCAGGAAGTCGGTTGAAGCTCCCCGAGCCTCAGTTTCCTTATCTGTGAAATAAGGATAGCAGCAGACCCCAAAGTGGTCATTGTGAGAATGGCGGGCTCCTCCGCGGCCCCAGGTGGGCCCGTGGCGCCCTACACGGCAGCGGCGAGCAGCCGGGCCTGGCCCCGACGCGCCCTCTGCTGGCGGGGCCGGCCCCGACGCGCCGGCCGCCCGGTGACCCGCGCGTGCCCGCCCCGCCCGCAGGATCGTGCAGATGCTGCTGCCGGTGACCAGCCGCACGCGCGTGCGCCGGAGCGGCATCAGCCCGCTGCACCTGGCGGCCGAGCGCAACCACGACGCCGTGCTCGAGGCGCTGCTGGGCGCGCGCTTCGACGTGAACGCGCCGCTGGCGCCCGAGCGCGCGCGCCTCTACGAGGACCGTCGCAGCTCGGCGCTCTACTTCGCCGTGGTCAACAACAACGTGTACGCCACCGAGCTGCTGCTGCTGGCCGGCGCCGACCCCAACTGCGACGTCATCAACCCCCTGCTCGTGGCCATCCGCCACGGCTGCCTGCGCACCATGCAGCTGCTGCTGGACCACGGCGCCAACATCGACGCGTACATCGCCACGCACCCCACCTCCTTCCCCGCCACCATCATGTTCGCCATGAAGTGCCTGTCGCTGCTCAAGTTCCTCATGGACCTCGGCTGCAACGGCGAGCCCTGCTTCTCGTGCCTGTACGGCAACGGCCCGCACCCGCCCGCCCCGCCGCCCTCCAGCAGGTTCAGCGACGCGCCCACGGGCAACAAAGAACCCGGCGTGGTCCAGGTAGGAGGGCGCGCTTCGAAGACGGTGTGGACTAGTGGTTCACTTGCTTTGGAGGCAGCTTGGACCGCACGTTAAAGGCATGATGGTTAATAAGCCTTGGAGACAGTGAACTAGTAGTTAATGCGCTTTGGAGAGAGTGTAGACTAGTAGTAGTTAGCACACTTTGGAGGGAAGGACATGTCCCCTGCCCTCGCCAGCCTTAGGTTCTCACCTGCAGAATGAGCTCGTTGAGTGGGTGCCCTAGGTCTGGGTGTCCCAGTGCCGGTGTGTTCTCTCTTTCAGTTCTGTGAGATCCTGTCTGCCCCCGAGGTGAGCCGCTGGGCAGGGCCCATCATCGATGTCCTTCTGGACTATGTGGGCAACGTGCAGCTCTGCTCACGGCTGAAGGAGCACATCGACAGCTTCGAGGACTGGGGCGTCATCAAGGAGAAGGCAGGTAGGGGCTGTCGCTGCTGCTGCAGGCAGGTATCCCCGCCTGACTCAGGCCCAAGACTCAGGACGTGTCACTGTCACTAACATTTGATGATCGTCTGCTCCATGCCAGGCTCTGTGCTGTGTGTCACATACAGTGTCTCCGTGAGTCTGTGTTTTATAAATGAGGAGACTGACCCTCAGAGAGACGATGGCACCCGGGCCAGAGTCGCACCACTAGTTAGTGGCAGAGCTGGGATTCAAACCCAGTTTGACCAACTCAAGTCCCTCCTCCTAACTCAAGTCTTTCCAGGACATTGTAAACAGTTCCAGCTCCCTGCGGGGTATCAGGATGTTCGGAGTGAGTTGCCTGTGTTTGTGGCCTGAGAGGCAGTGCGGTGAGGTAGAGGAGAGAATGATGGCCTCAAACTGTAAAGTGCATACGAAACACACGGACATCTTGTTAAAAATGCAGGTGCTCACTCAGCAGATCTGGGGCAGAGTCTGAGAGTCTGCATTTCACCATAACCACCGCCCGCCCCCCACCCCTGCCGCAAAGTGGTGCCAGTGCTTCCGGTACACAGACCACACCTGGAGCAGCACTTGTCTAGGAGGCAAGGCCTCTGAGCTTTGGAGCCAGGAGCATGCTAGGTGACCGTGGCCCCAGCATCCCCATCTGAACAGAGGAGGTTGGGCAGGCTCGTGTGCAGCCCCCGCCAGCTCTGCCAACGTGAGGAGCTTGCAGGGGCCTGTGCCTGGCACAGTGAGGTGGGGTTCAGCCATGGTCCAGCTACTGTTTGCCGTGCAGATGGGGCAGCCTGGCTCAGTCAGGCTGAGACTCCCTCCTAGGCATTATAGAGCTCACCTGAGCAGGTGAGGTGTCAGAAGCAATGGAACTGGGTGCTGCTGATGATACTGAGAAACGGGCGCCTGCCCAGAGGAGTCCCAGCTGCCCCCCGGCTTTCTGCGACTTTGAGAGGTACAGTCCCATCTCTGGCCAAGCGTTTGCCAGTCACATAGCACAGAGGCTGAAATGTAGCAAGTTGGTATTATCCCACCATGCTGCTGTGCCCAGGTGGGATTGTGCTAGCTTCTTGCCTGTTCAGGTGTGCCATGTCCCAGTGCCCTGACTCTGACTTGCCAAGTTCCCCCTTGATCCCTGCGCCCCTTTGAACCCAAACCTACTGTAGGATTTTTTCATTCGTACAGGTGCCCAGGAAGCACTTGAACTGAGGCTTTTGATAAAGTTACTGGGCCGGTGACAGGTGGGAGGGCTGCACATTTACCTGCCGGCTCCCTCAGGGTACAGCTCTGGATGCTCAATAAATATTCATTGAGTTCATGAATAATTGGTTACTGTCACCATGAGTCTCTACCGCCACTAGAGGGCCATGTGGTCCAAGCTTAGATGTCAGCCTTGCCCTTCACTGTCCCCTCCTCCTGTCCTCGCTGGAGAAGGTAACGCCTTACAACTAGACTATGTTCAGGTGGGGGGGAGACGTGTGGGACTATACATTTATTAACAGGTAAAACAAATAACTAATTCTTAACCTCTACCTATTTTTGGTTACCTTAAAGCCCACCCTCCATCTGCAAAACACTCTCCATATACTTTTTAATTCAAGGCCGATTTTGACATCGTTATTCCAGGAGGAAGGGCAGACACGCTCTGAAAGGTGGCATGATAAGCCCAGAGTCTCCTAAACTATCCGGGCCACCAGCCAAGCCCTAGTGGCCCTGTGTCCCCTAACCACCCCTGGCCTTTTGCCTTCCTCCCCACAAGTTTTACTCTCAGCTGAGAAAGGGGCCCAGCTTCCCAGGTTCTGGCTTAAGTGAGATCAAAACGCAGCAGAAGTGTCAGAAATGCAGTGATGACGGATCGCATTGTCGCCTTAAGCACTGCAGCTGCCTGGGCTCTCTGTCCTCCCCCCACATTCCCTCTGTATCCCCATCTCCCCTGGGTGGCCGTGGCCTCCTTGGCTTGGCACTGCTGTTTCCCCTGCTTAGAATGCTCCTACCTCCTTCTGCCCACCCATCAAGACCCCGCTCAGATGGCAGCGTCTGGTGTGAGCCCTCCCCAAGGGCCCTGGGCCAGCGCCTCTGCATCTCTGGCCCGAGCGCGGGGCCAGGCACAGCAAAGGGGTCAGCCGTCTTTGTCGAATGAATGAATGACGTGCTTCGATTCAACAAACAGCTTCCCTGTGCCAGACCTTGGGCCCAGGGCTGAAATAAATGACCCCGTTACTAGATGCATCAGCCCTTGCTCCCACCTCCCCGCTCCCAGCTGTGAAAACTCCACTGCATGAGGCATCCTGTGGGGCCTCCTGGGGAGGCAGTCAGGTGGGATTCTGGGACCTGCAGGGAGTTGCCCTGTCCCTGGCCCCTCTGCACCACCCAGAGCCCAGAGGTAAATTCATTGCTTTGGGGGCCACTTAAGAGCTCAGACTCCAAACCTGTTTGCTAAGGTCTGTGTCGGGGCTCTGGGCTGTGTATGTAGAAGAAGGAGCAAACCTTTGCAGGTTGCAAATGGCAAATCAGCATTTCTCTTTCTCTCCTTTTTCCAGAACCTCCGAGACCCCTGGCCCACCTTTGCCGGCTTCAAGTTCGAAAGGCCATTGGGAAGTACCGTATAAAACTCCTGGACACGTTGCCGCTCCCAGGCAGGCTGATTAGATACCTGAAGTATGAGAGTACCCAATAACCGGGGCGCGTGCAGAGGGGGTGCTCTTCAGACTGTTTCACTGAATCTCAGGACCGCGATGGCCCCAAATCCAAGAGGACCTGGTGACAGATGAGGCTGTGGGATGCTCTCCTTGAGCTGGGGCAGCCACTGTGACCTCGCCAGGTCTCTGGGCCAGAGCTGTGCCCAGAGCAGAGAATGGAATGTGTCCAGTACGGGGAAAACAAACCAGGTTTATTTTCAAACGAACGAGTAGATCCCGGACCTTCTCTGCCATCGGGAATGGCAGGAACCTCCATTCCTGGGGCAGGAGAGGCCGGCAGGGCAGAACTTAGGGTGGGCCGTGGCTGGAGCGCCTTCAGGCTGAGTCTGCCTTTGCCAGACAAGCTCGCTGCAAAGTTGGACCCTGTACCTTCCCCTTTGCCCTGTGAAACTCTCCCCAAAGGTGTGGCCTGGGTGGGGGTGGGGAGACCCTCGGGCCCAGAGGGCTTCCGTCAGTACAATAAACATTGCGCAGAGGCCACTTTGCACAGCACCGTCCCTCTCACCGGAACCCCCAGGCCTGGGGTCCTCAGTCCTGCTCCTGGCAGGAGTAGGGGTGGGGCAGGGGCTGGGGCCAGGGCACACAGACCCATGAACACGTGTCACCTTAGTTCGGGCTTCTGAAAGACCCAAGAAAGTGTGTCCTTCATGCACCAAAAGAGACCCGACAGCCCGAGGATGGGGTAGCTTCCTGCCCCGCAGTCGGAGCCAGCCGTCAAGGTTGGTTCTCTCTCCTGGTTCAATCGCCATGGAACAGGAGCTTCATCACAAACAGGATCTCAGTGCCCACAGGTCTCCTGACACCTGGGATTGTCTCACACGAACATGTGCCCTGGCACTCGGTCTCCAGGTCCTGTTCACGCCCGCTCTGCTATGGAAGTTAAGATAGCACAGTACTGGCTACTGTGAGCACAGGTGCTGGAGCGATGGCCATCATCCGCATTTGCAAAGCCACCCAACTTGAGAGGCATGACGCCCTGTCCCCTCGGTTGCCTCCTTCAGTCCCCACATGGCTCTGTGGGGTGAGCCAGGCAGGTGCTGCCAGCCTGTCTTCCTCTGTGCAGGCGAGAAAGCTGAGGTCAGGCGGTGGGATGAGTCCTGGGCACTGAGACCAGCACACCGTTCCCATGAGAGTTTCAGTGACACACGCGTGTTCTCTCCCCAGGTGTGATTAAAGCTATGGGAGGGGACACCAGAGCGGGCCACCTGGCTGGGTGCCTGGGCCAGGGCTGCCTAGAATCTGGAGGTGTTAAGTGAGATCAAACACAGTTTCTGGCCTTTGAAAGATGAGCTGCTGGGCGGGCAGGGAGCTCCTGTTCCAGGCCCAGCTCCGCCTTCAGCTCGCTCCCCTAGGGCCTCGGGCTCCTCACAGCTGTGGCCCCTGATGGCCTGACTGCTCCCACACACTGGCTTTCCGTGGAACCAGTAAGTCCCAGTGTCTGCCTAAAGAGGAAAAGCCTTCCAAGCAGCACTTTAAAGCGGCGGGTCAGAGAGCAGGAGGCAATGTCTTGCAGGGCGTGTGGGAAAACGGGCCCAGAGCGGGGCGGGGACTTCTCCCAGGACACACAGTAAGTCCCTGGGCTTCCAGCCCGAGAGCACTTGGTCACAGCCCCACGCTGCCTCGCTGCAGAGATCCCGAAGAAGTCCTGAAGGAAGCCCGATGGGGCAGCGGCCACCAGTGACGGTGACAGAGCAGAACAGTGTTGGCGGCACGTGGGCGCCATTTACTTTAGGGTGTGGGACCGCTGGGCCTGCATGCCCGGTTCTTAGACTGATGTGGGTCCCTGCCAGTCGGTCACAGCCACTGGTCAGGGCCCCTTTCCCCACAAGGGCCTGGCCCAGCCTTGACCTTCTCAGCTCCCCTCCCCCACCGCCCACAGCCCAGAGACTAAAGGGTTAACGCCAGGCCTGGGGCCTCCTCCCAAGCACCATTCTGATTGGTGGGTGCTCAGGCTGTGGGGTTGGTACACATTTTGAACACGCTGCTGGAATTTGCAGCCATCACGCTCTGTGGAAACCCTTGCCACCACTCCCATAATTCCTCTGTCCCTTACCCCTACCCCTGGGAACCCCCCGCCCCCCAGAGGATTTCAGCCTCAGATCCATCTCCACACCACCACCAAGTGCCTAAAATCCTGAACCGGCTCCATGTCGTCAGCAAGAGCACGTTTGACCTGGCGCCTGGGACTTGAGGCCGTGAGGACGTGAGCGAGAGGCGGGTTCCCGGGTCTCGCTCTGAACCAGCTCGGGCTGCGTCCTGGTCAGGCGAGCATGCCCGCGAACGCCTTCCTAGGCTTGCGTTTTCCCTCCGGGCTGTCCGGCGGCGTCTTAGTGAAGGTGTCTGCTTCCTCGCGAGCCTCACGTGCCCGAATTAGCACATCTCCGGCCGTCAGCCCCTGGGAGAGGCCGTGGGGGCCTGGGCGTGCTGGGCTCGGGCCGCACCCGCCCCGAGAACACGAGCCTCCCCGAGCTCCTTCTCTGGGCAGGGGGCGGGGGGTGTCGGACGGCCCGGTCGATAGACGTCACTGTGATATCCGCATGGCCGTACCTGCAGGCCTACTCTCCAGGGAACCGGGAGGGATGACTTTTGGTCGGTGCAGCTTTTCATCACTGGGTAGCACTCAGAGGGTCAGGCACTCACACCGTCCCCACGACGACCCACGCGGCAGGTCTGTTTCCAATCACATTCTTCCACTGAGGCAATATTGGCACAGAGAGGTTAAGTAACTTGCTCGAGGGCGCACAGCTGGGAGATGGCAGAGCCCGGGTTAGCGCTTGTAGCACATTTTGCCGTACAGTGGGGAGGGGCCGAGCCTCATCAGGATGGATCTGGACGGGCCTTCATGCTGATGTGTTGGGGAGGACATACCTGCTCCTGGCCCCCTCCCTGCTCTTTAAAACCAGAGCAGCCTGAGGCGAGGGTCCCAGTGAGGACCCACTATCCTATGTCCCAGATAATTTCCCAGACAACTCTGGCTGTGTCATATGGCCTTCGGCTCTGAAGTCCTCCAAGACGGGGGGCCCCAATCTCTGGGCTGCGGAGCAGGAGGTGAGCGGCGGGCCAGCGAGCAAAGCTTCATCTGTATCTGCAGCCGCTCCCCAGCACTAGCATCACCGCCTCAGCTCCGCCTCAGGTCACCAGGCATTCGATTCTCGTAGGAGCACCGGTCCCTGGTGCCACAGAGGTTGGCTCTAAGACCACCGGACAGAAACAACCGTACACCCACCACTGAGCAAGCCGCCCCTCCATGTGGATGGCCCCCTCCAGAGGACCCTGGAGCACAGGGAGGCAGAGCCCTAAGCAATCACTAACCGGGGGCCTTATGTCAGGAAGGGTTCCGAGGCCCAATCAAAGTGGAAGGCGCCACGGAGGAGACCATCTCTTCTCCACCTCCTCCTTTCTGCAAGTGGGGCAAGGAGGCCCTGAGAGGAGGGAGCCCCACATCCCATAGCAGAGGCAAGATTGCCGCTCCGCCTTCCCCAGAGCCATTTGGAGCCTCTGGGGATCCAGCCTCCCCAGCTTCTGTCCCCTGACACAGAGAACCAGTACATCCTCTCCTGGTGGCTTGTTTCTACCCTCTGTCTTTTGAATTGAGCCATCGGCCCCTACGGCCCATTATCGGACATCACAGAGACCTTTGGGCCACTTCTGGGCTCTCCCGCAGCCAGCCACCTCCATAAGCGGCCCTCCATCTGGCCACAACCATCATTTCTTAGGCCTGGGGACCATTCAACTTCATGACACCCAAGATGTGGAAACTGCAAAAGAAACATCTTTATTCTTTTAACTTTCTTAATATTTACAAAGAACAACATGAACACAACTGAAATTGGCTTACACAGTGGGTGGCTAGTGAACAGATGTGTAACTAGGGTTTCTGGGGTGGCTGGCAGGCCAAGGCCACACAGGGGTGGCAGGATGATCTGTTGGGCTCTCGCCTGGTTGGGGAGGGGCCAGCTGAGCCCAGTCCCACAGCTTCCAAGGCAACAGCCTGAGAAGTCCCTGCCCCAACCTTGCCCCAACCCTCCCACACACATGCAAAGGGAAGGTTCTCAAGAGGCCACACCACTGCCCAGCCTGCTCCTCATAAGGGGAGCTTCCGGGGTTCCCAACACCTCTGCAGGCCAGAGGTGGGGCCCAAGTCCCTCCCGGCCCAGCTAGAGGTAGCCAAAGACATTGAAGATGGGCGGGGGCAAGGCCGGCTTGGTGGGTATGGGTTTCAGAACCACAGGTCTGTACACTTTCTGCCCCAGACCATCCACATCCTTGCAGAAGTGGGCCAGCTCCCCCGGGGAAACCGAGCTTTTCCTCCACAGGCCCAGGCTGGGCACCGGGCTCTGAGGCAAAGCCCCTGGAGGGCCCGGGTAGCTGGGCTGTCCATGGTACTGGAAGGGGCAGCAGCTCCAGGCATTGACACGGCCCACCAGGGAGACCCCAGGCATCTTGAGTGGCTCCTTTTCAGCTGGCACCCTTGGCGACATGGGCACCCGGGCCGCCTCGGGCCCCAAGGGCTCCAAGCCCTTGCAGTGTTTCTTACCCTCATAGGGGGGTCCCGCCCTGAGGCCCAGTCCCCCCTCCAGCCCCACGGGGTAGCTGTGGGTGGGCCTCGGCTCCTCCCAGAAGGAAGCGGGCAGCTGTCTTTTCCTCATGGGCACCTGGCCAGGCCTGGCAACTTCTGGATTCTGCCCCTGCAGGGTCTGCTCCTTAGCGAGACACGCCTCCCTGTAGGGGTTCCCCAGAGCCTTCTCCTTGCAGCCCCCACCCCCGCCGGGGCCAGCATCTGGACCAGAATCGAGGGGCAGTCTCCCGGGCCGGTCCTCGGGCCCCCTTTTCAGGTGAGGCTCGGCCCCTCGGCCGGGGAGGCCCCGCGGAAGCCGGGAGTACTTCTGGGAGAAGCGTTTGAGCTGCTTCTGCAGGTACTTGCGGTGGTCCACGGAGCGGCGGCAGGGCGCGGACTTGTCCAGGGCTGCCTTGATGTCACTGGACGCCAGGTTCACGAAGTTCAGCAGCATCTTCACGTCACTGTCAGATGCCATCGCCAGGGGGCCACTGCACAGGGCTTTCCATGAAGAGGGTGGTTCTGCTGGTGGCTGGCAGCCTCAGGGGAGGGCACAGAGCTGACCTGGAGGGACACACAGACTATTGGAGTCTCTCCAAGCAACCACACCCAGCTGTCCCCAAAGGCCACATGGTTGTGAACAGTGGGCCCAGCCGCAGCAGCCCTCAGCCCCAGACAGAGTCCTGGATAGAGGAATGCCCGTTCACGCCACTAAGCATTTCGTGAGCATCTGTGATGGAACAGGCTCCAACACGTTTAGTCTTCTTGGGTCTGTCACCCTCTACTTGCAGCCGAGGCTCAGAGAGGTCAGGTGACTTGCCCCAGGTGAGCCAGCTACAAGTGGCATTGCTGGGACTGGAGCACAAGCCTCCACATTCCCGGCCCGCCATGCCTCCCACACACCACGCTGCCAACGTGCACAACGTGCCAGCAAAGCATTTTCTCTTCTGAGCAGAGGCGACTGCCCCACTTTACAGCAAGGCCAAGCCCCCTGTCTCCCTGGTGGTGCCCTCCCCGCTCCCACCCCTGCCCCCAGCCCTGCTAGCATCAGCCCCCCTCCTCAGTCCCCACGCTCCACCCCCAGCTCTCACGCAGGACAGGCAGGACCCCTGTCTGGCACTCAGGCCGAGGCCTGCCTGGCGGGCTGAGCTCAGGCTGTGGACAGCAGGGACTCCCCGTAGAAGCATCTGCAGCAATTTCATGCCTCCTGGGCTACCACCCGCAACCCCTCGCCCCTCCCCCGGGCCCCAGCCTGCCCCACACCCCCACCCAGGCAGGCCCGGCAGCCTGGGCCTCCACACTGACCGAGGGTGCGGGCCCCGGGCCCCCCAGCGTGGCCCGGCAGGTTCCCCGCCGCAGACCTGGGCCAGGCCCGGTGCGGCCGGCGAGCTCCGAGCGTCCGGCTGGAAGAGGTTGTGCCGCCCTCGAGTGGGCTGAATGAAGGACGAGTCTCAGAGCTGGGGGGCCCCTCAGGCCAATCAGGAGCGCCTCTCCAGATACAAAGCATCCCAATCAGGCGGCAGCGCCCCGTTCCCACATTCTTTGCCGTCACAAATTGTCACCATGGGGACCATCACAAAAAAGACAGCTCCCAAATGCAATCATTTCCCGGTAAATTTCTACCCTTCAGCCCCGCTCTCCCCCTCGGCCTCCACGCCCTCCTCCCCTTGACCTCGGTTCCCTGGTTTCTCGAGGGGCAGTGTGTGTGTGTGTGTGTGTGTGTGTGCATGAGTGCGTGCGTGCGTGCGTGCGTGTGTGTGTGTGTAAAAAGTCCAAGACTGAGAAGACATGGGCCTGAGATCCGACCCCCAGGCTCCAGGCCGGCAGCTGCCATGCTCCAGTGCAGACAGACAATCGGACGGGTAAGCCGGCCGGGCGGCCTTCGGGCGGGCGGCCTTCCCCGCTGTCCTTGAGTGTTGAGTGGCTCTCTCCTCTCCCTCTCCCACCCTCGCTCCCTGGGGCATGGGCCCCGGCGGGCCTGTGAGGGCCAGCGGCACGCCGATGCGGGCAGAGGTAGCCGGGAAGGACTCTCTAATGAGGGGCTGGGATATCCATGGGAAGGGAGCTGGGGCGCTCAGGAATCTTGTCTTTATGTTTGCTTCCTCAATTGAGCTGCACAAAGCCTGAATTGCCCATTCAGCGCGGCCGGACAAAAGGTTGGCGTTGCACGGTCCCCTTGCATTTGTAGTCAAACAGTTAGGGACTTAAATCGAGTCGTCATGATGGAGAAAGAGGTGGACAAAGCCCATAGAATTGCCATCAGCAAACATTTTCCTGTGTCATATTAGCCAGTCTCCATGGCTCCCCCTGGCCTGGGGACAATGGCACAAGTTTGCACACTTGGTTACTGTCACCGTGCCAACGCCGGCAGGGCCACAAGCAGGGCTGCTCCGAGCGAGCGCGGAGCCCAGAGCCAGCCGTTGGCCCTGCCCACCGACTGGCCAGAGGGAAGGTGAGGCCGCTGGCAGAGGAAGGCTCCCTGAGACGTGCCGGTGGGAGAGGCCTCCACGCCAGCCAGCCCGGAGTGTCCCCTGTGTCTCCTGCCTTTCCCCTCCTCCTCTCCCCTTTTCTCTGCCACCTTCTCCTGTCCCCTGGCCCAGTGGCTGGTGGTCTATACGCCAACCCGCACTTTTGTACCACAGCCTAAAATGCCAAGGACTCCTCTCCGAAGTCCCCCACCCAGACTGGAAGCACGGGCAGGGCAGGGCAGGACCGGGGCGTCCCCCAGGAGTGATGGTCACACCCCCTCCTGCTGGCCGATGGGCAGCTGCTGCCCGTACAAAGCGACCACCCACAGTGGCCTGGCTCCAAGCTACCTCCTCCTCTGGCCCAAGGGTCCCTGCAGGCAAAATGAAGGTTTTGGTGGAGATGGCCCTGCTGTGAGATTCGAAAAGCGTGAACTGAGAAGGAGGTGACTTTGGACTGGACCATCCGGGTCACTGGCCATCCCAGGGCCTGAAGAGTGGTTCCCTATCTGCAGCAGCCTTCGAGGGAGTGAGAGCTAAACCATCGTCACTTGAAGCTTCTGAGATCTGGGATTACTTGTTTCTGCAGCAGAACCCAGCCCACTCTGACCGGTACGGGCAAGAAACACCCTTTCCACCCCAAACCACCCTATGACACGTCGCTGGACAGAATGCCGAGGTCACCGGGCCGAGGTCACTGGGTTAGGCTTCCGTGCAACTCCCGTCACAGCCGCCGCTGCCTACCGCATGGGACCCACGGCACACAGACCTGGCCTGTGCTCAAATTCCTCCACAGCCCGGCGCCAGCCCACTTAACCACCTTCTCCACTATTCTCCGCTGGGAGACTTGGCCTCAAGCCAGCCCAGCCCCATGGCCGCCCTGGCTTCCTGCACGCGCGGTGTCTGCTCCCGCTGGTCCCTCCCTCGGGAACACCTGCCGCCTCCCAAGAGCATGGAGGCGTTCCCGCACCGCTCCGCTCGGCCCCAGCTTCCTCCCAGACTCCACGGCACCTGCAGTCGCGTTAGCTCATCCTGGCGTTGACTGCTTGTGACGTTGTCCCCTTGTTTCTCAGCCAGTCATGACCCCCCGCAACCAGCCGGTGAGCTCTGTGGGAGTCAAATCTGAATCTTAAAGAATCTTTCCAAATCTTAACATCGGCTCCTCTCCCCATATGTTCTTCTCGCTTTTTTGAGGAAAGAGGGAAGAGAAGAAGAGAGGAGAGAGAAAAATGGAAAAAAGAAACCGATACTTGGTGGGCACTTAATATGGGCCAAGGCCGGAATCCGTGATGGAGCACGAAGCACCTCGCCTGATCCTGGGACAGCTCCGCGAGGGCGTTCTTGTTGCCTTTTACAATGAGGAACGGGAGGTTGAGTCCCTTTCCCAAGGATCACAGCTAATAACTGGCAGAACTTGACCTTGAAGCCAGGCTCATCTGCACGCAAAGCCCGTGTGGATCCCACCACGCCACATCGCTTCTTCCCAAGCACTGGGCACTGATGAAGTGCGCTCGGGTCCGAAGGCCTCACAGGCCAGACTGTCTGCGTCAATCCTGGGTTCGGCTCTGCTGTCCCCTCCTCGGAATGTGACTCTCAGCCTCCGACTCAGGAATGTGGGCACCGCGGCTATGGGAGACCAGTCCAGGGGAGAGGAGGCAGCTGCAGCCTGAGAACCTGATCTACAGTCTTGTACTGGCCTGGCCCCACCCCCGGCTCAGGCCAGCCCTCTGGGGACCGCCTTTGACCGCTGCAGGGGCAGGCTGCTCTCTGTTTTTCTGAGAGGCCTTATAGACAGGTTTAAAAATAGTAATAATAATTATGCCTCATTCTAGAGAGCCCTTTCACAGTATTCTCTCATTATGGTCCTGCGTCTGGGCAAGGGGAGAATTGTTTTCCTTATTTACAGTTGGTGACACAGCCGAAGACGAGCCTCGAACCACCGAATCTTGGGCCCAACTCAGGGCTGCTCAGCCAACACTGTCCTTTCAACATTCTTCAAAGTCCATCTCGAACATCTAGGAGACTTTCAACTCCCAGCATTATACATGACACCCTCTCCCATCCCTACATTTATGGATTCAAAGATAAAGTCTAACCTCCTTAGCTTACCAAAGAAGGCCCTTTGTAATTTGACCCCTATAGGGGTCGTACACAGAGTAGCCTCTCACTAAATGTTTCATGAGTTAAGTGCTTTGCCCACTCCACTGAATAGAATTTTTCCTGTGGACTGGAAACAACTGTTCCCGTCTGTTTTTCATTTATTGTTTGCCTGGCTGAGCTCCACAAGAACAAGGAGCTCGTCTGCTGGTTCATCTCTGTCTCTCCAGTGACTAGAATGGCCTCGGCACAAAGCAGGCCTCAAAGAAGGACTCTTGCGGTTGCGATGATTGTACTTGATGGTGAACTGTGTTCTTTTGGGATGCTGGGTGCCCTGAGAGCAACTGCTCTTTCACAATTGCATCCCCCTGTGCCAGAGCAGGGTTTCTATCATGCTCTATGAGCAACAAGTGCGCTAGCTGCGCTAACTCGACCTTGAGTATCCTTCCCCTACCATTGGCTGTCACTGCCGCGGATCTCTGATACTCCAGCTGTGCTAACCTCGCCTCGAGTTTATTCACATCGTTCGGTGTCAGGGACTCCCAGCTTCTAGTCAACCCCGTTCAGCACCTACTATGTGCCTGGGACCAGAAGGCGTGGGGTTGCTTACTTAGCTTGCTCCTGCATCCCAGGGACAGCTTGTTGGAGGGAACACTGACTTGGTCTTGATGACTCAACAGCCACCTTCTGCCCACCTTCCAGTGAGACAGAACGACAGAACCTAACTTTCCTTGGTTTCCCAAACTCACTACTAGAAGACGCCCGTCCGGAATCTCCGGATGTCGCCTGACATAATCCACTTCTAGGATTTTGCCAGCACACGTGCAGATGGATACTGAAAGCGGTGACAGGCACTGATCAAGCCAGAGGGAGCTGGGGAGGTCAGCTAAGGGGGTGGGCTTCCAAATTACACTTATGCAGAGCAGCCCATGAAAAAATACGATGGGGGAGCCCCATATGTCAAACAGCGACAGCCCTGTGCCGGGAATACGGGGTTCCTGTACACACGTGAATGTAAACCATGGACTGGGACAAGGAGGCCGTTCCAATGACAGAGAACTTTGAAATCAGGCGTTATAGCTTATGATCTGACATCAGCCATTTGTTTCGGTTGCAGAATATTTAGAAAAATCTGGATTTAGAGAGACAAGCCGCTGAAATGGTCAATCTTAAAGCCTGTCTTGCAGTCTCAGGATAGTCATCGAAGGACAGGTTTGGAGCTGAACTTTACCAGCTGAGCGAAGTCCGTAGCACGTATTGGGCCATTTGTTCTTCCCGGGTGCCATGATTACTGTTTTAATAGATAAGGAAACTGAGGCACAAGTCAGTTAGGAAACTTGCCCAAGGTCCCCTGGTCAGTAAATGACAGAACCAGGA
>NW_011889148.1:1086866-1088849 GCF_000151845.1 Pteropus vampyrus
GTGTTCCAGAGAAGGGCAATGACACCACAAGGACTCAAGTGCTCCCACTTTCCAGGCCAAAGTTCATTGATTCAATTCAGCAAACTGAGACCGGGGGCGTTAGGCATTCTGGAGCATGGAGACCGTGAGCAGGTTTGTGCAGTGGAGAGGACAGGTCACCACAGGGAGTGGAGCGAGGTGAAGTCAGGGAGAAATGTCCTTTGTGTCTATTTGCAGGCAGTGGGCACGTAATAAAGGCTCGTTGAATGAATGGATGAATGAACAAACCCAAACTCGGAGCGAAATGATTGCTTGGCTTCTGAGCCACCTTGGGAATTGCACTAGCCAGCCACATAAGAACCTGTAAACAGCAGGTGCCACCGCTGTGCTCGGCCCTTGTAGTCACAGTTCTCCCTCAGCTGTTTTGCACAAGCGACACACTCTCGTCATCAGAGAAGAGCCCTTGTCTCCTTAGATCAAATTTTCTAAGACACAGGTGATGGGGGCGGGGCCCTAGCGTCCCTTGAATACCACTATGTGAGTTTTACATCTGTCCTTTTATTTAACCCTCGATGAATGAATGAATGAATGAATGAATGAATGAAACTGTCTGAGGTGGGCACTGTCCTTCTTATTTGACAGACTAGGAAACCGAGGCTCGTGGAGGTAGGAGAATGCTCCTCTGGTCACTGAGCTAGGCAGTAGAGAGGCTAGGGTTTGGATTCGGTCTGTGTCCACACCACAGGGCCCCTCCGACAAGGCAGGGACAGGCCGTTCTCCCCTCTGTTTCTTGCCTCGTGGATTCCCGGCCCTCCGACTCCTGCCTGGAGCGCCTGTCCCACTTTGGTGAGATTCAGGGGATCCCTTTTTGTCATCTAACTTTCATTTCCTGACTCCTGATTACAACTCTGTCTGTAGCTCAAATCCAGCACCAAACACACTTTTAAAAAGATTCTCTGAATAAAGTCTTGTCACAGGAGAAAGACATTTGCATAATTCGCCAGTGGACCCTCGGAGCCTGCCTTGTGCATTCTGTTCCCAGGGCTGGTCCAGAAGACGAACCACAGTGGATTCAGCAGCCCCCTCACCTCCACCCCAGCGCTCAGGCTGAGCTCTCCGGGCCAACGTCACCCCCCTTGGATGACGTTCCAGTGCTTGGCACATGGCAGGCACCCCTCGGGGCCTGTTTGTCACCTGGAAGCAGATGTAATGCACCTTTAGAGCCAGAGAACTGTGTTCCAGTCCTGCTTCCGCTAATCTGGGAGGTGATTCCACCTCTCTGGGCCTCGCTTTAGTCACCTGTACATCGGGTGTGATTCTAGTCACTCTGCTGGCTTGCTGGGACCACAGAGAAGGATGGGTTCCAAGGACAACTTGGGGCTGACCAGGTTATAAGACGTACAAGGGTGGGGGAGGGAGAGAGGGAGCCCAAATACGGCCCAAGGGCTTGACCACAACCAGCCCCAAGTTCAAAGACATCCGTAAGGGGTGGCAGTGACAGTTCCCATCAGACCCTGAATGAGGACCCAGGGCCCCAGCTGCCACAGAGCTCTTCCCTCTGGCTACAGGATGAGTGGGGGCGGTTTGGGCTTAGTTGGGAAGGAGTGAAGGTCATTCTAAGGGGGGGAGAGAGCGTAGGTAAAACAGAGAGGCAGGGGGCGTGTCAGACATGGACTAGCCGGCGCGGGCTACTCCGGGGCCAGGGCTTCTGCTCGCTTTTTGGGCAGGATCCAGCCAATTCTTCCCCGAGGAAGGAAGTGCGGCAGCAGACGTGGGCTCATCGCGTGTCCAGTGCAGCCTGGAGTTGGGTCTTTGGCCACCGTGCCAGGATCGGGTGTCCGGATGAACCCTGGGCCTCCTCTCTCCTCCATGCTCAGAAAAACCTCGTGGGTCTCCTGGGCCTTAAGTACTAGCCATGGCCTGACGACTCCCTGTCTAAGTTTCCAGCCTGGACCTCTCCTCTGAACTCCAGAGTCACAGCCAGCGGCTCCTCTCCCCAGGGAG
>NW_011889148.1:1088899-1090594 GCF_000151845.1 Pteropus vampyrus
CTGGAGAGTTAGGTCCCACCACAGGAAACATACGGGAAGGTGGGTGGGGGAGAGTGGGGGAGGCGTGCGCAGCACCTGCCCAGTGCCTCTTGGACATGTGACACAGACATCACAAGATGATTTACGTAACCCCCTTACATAATATCAAAGACCAGCCCGAGGCATGCTGTCAGCTGTAATCAGAGCAAGCAAGCTTCCCGCTTCCTTGGGATGAGAGGCTTAGGGTTGAAATAAACCCCTTTGGCTGCTGTGCCAACGGCTCTCTGCCCTGGCGACCTCGCCTCAGAACTGAGGCTTAACACCAGTGTGGCTGCGCCCTCAGAGCAGCCAGAGACCTCACGATGACCCAGAGAAGTCACAGCCCAGCTCAGCCAGCCCCTGTGCCCCGGCCACAGCCCAACTACAGTGACAGAGACATCACATGCGTTCCCTCGTCTTCTCTTCCCCTGGGTCCAAAGGCTGCCCAGGTGAAGCTCATCCTGGGCACGTCTCCCCTGTAGGGAGGGGTTGATGTGACAGGAATGTCTTTGTGCCCCTGCTGGGTGTCCCCAGTGGACCACTGCCCCACATTCCCGCCACTGCCCTGTGCTGCTTTCTGACCCCCGGCACAGGCCCTTCACCTTGACCGTAGCCTCTGGTGCCTTTCTGATGCGTCTCTCGCTCGTCCCAGGGCACTGGCCAGGAATGAAAAGTCCGTTTAATCTCAACTGCCAACTCGGATTTGATTGGCGATGGCTGGCAGGTGCCCCGTGGAAAGGTTCCAAGGGCCCCCTCAGGGCTCAGCAGTTAGAATGCCCTGATCGGCTAGTGCTGCCTTTTGTAGCTGTGGATGGGGACAGGCTGGCTGTTGGCCAGGGGTCCCTGAATCCAGGTTGAAATCACAGGAGGCAAAGCCAGAGGCATGAAGCTTAGCATTCTGGTAACACAGCCCCGTGACTTTAATCAAGGGAACAGTGTTCCAGAGAAGGGCAATGACACCACAAGGACTCAAGTGCTCCCACTTTCCAGGCCAAAGTTCATTGATTCAATTCAGCAAACTGAGACCGGGGGCGTTAGGCATTCTGGAGCATGGAGACCGTGAGCAGGTTTGTGCAGTGGAGAGGACAGGTCACCACAGGGAGTGGAGCGAGGTGAAGTCAGGGAGAAATGTCCTTTGTGTCTATTTGCAGGCAGTGGGCACGTAATAAAGGCTCGTTGAATGAATGGATGAATGAACAAACCCAAACTCGGAGCGAAATGATTGCTTGGCTTCTGAGCCACCTTGGGAATTGCACTAGCCAGCCACA
Organism: Pteropus vampyrus; assembly: GCF_000151845.1. Taxonomy (NCBI): domain Eukaryota; kingdom Metazoa; phylum Chordata; class Mammalia; order Chiroptera; family Pteropodidae; genus Pteropus; species Pteropus vampyrus. The sequence continues at coordinate 1,090,186 of NW_011889148.1, forward strand.
TGAGAACCTGTAAACAGCAGGTGCCACCGCTGTGCTCGGCCCTTGTAGTCACAGTTCTCCCTCAGCTGTTTTGCACAAGCGACACACTCTCGTCATCAGAGAAGAGCCCTTGTCTCCTGGGGATCAAATTTTCTAAGACACAGGTGATGGGGGCGGGGCCCTAGCGTCCCTTGAATACCACTATGTGAGTTTTACATCTGTCCTTTTATTTAACCCTCGATGAATGAATGAATGAATGAATGAATGAATGAAACTGTCTGAGGTGGGCACTGTCCTTCTTATTTGACAGACTAGGAAACCGAGGCTCGTGGAGGTAGGAGAATGCTCCTCTGGTCACTGAGCTAGGCAGTAGAGAGGCTAGGGTTTGGATTCGGTCTGTGTCCACACCACAGGGCCCCTCCGACAAGGC